>NC_053023.1:285271053-285458460 GCF_003073215.2 Triticum urartu | reverse complement strand
CATGTCCGGTTTAATGAGGCATGGCATGGCAAAGTGCACAAACAATCCTACAAATTAAGTGGAGCACATTATGCAACAGAGTTGCATATTGAAGAAAACACCACATGACTTATTTAGTTCTCTCTCGTTTATGTACCCAACAAGATTAAATGTTGTTAGCATGGCAAGAGGTGACACATGATGAAACTATCTAATCTAGGCAAGTTTAAATGAGGCCGGAACAACAAAACAACAAGTCCGGAAACTCCTCATATGCATATATTAGGTTTGGTACTGTTCTGCCCTAAACATAATTTTAGAGTTATTAAACATGCAAAGTAAAGCCGCCATGTTAAACTAGGCATTTTTCTACCCCATTTACATATAATGTTTATTAAAATCCGAGCTACGGTTATTTAGTTATGAATTAAAGCATTTTAGCATGTTATTTAAGAAAATTAAAACAAACAACATTTTAAACATAGATGAAAGTTGCATATTATTAAACTAGATGAAAAACTAAGCAAGTTTTATATACAAAGTTTTTACATGTGATGCTTAGTTTGTGAGTTAAAATATGCATGAAGTTCAAGGGTGTTTCTGCAAAACTATTTTACTTCAATAAAAGATAAATTCGTAGAATCTGGGAAAATATAGAAGTGGGCCAAATCTTGGACAAGCCCAACAGCAGGAAGGAAAAAAAGGTGGGGCGCTGGGGTGGCCTCACCCATGGGCTAGGCCCAGTTTGCGGGGAGGGGGAGGCCAAGGCAGGCCGGGCGACACTGGGCTGGCAGCTGGGCCGGTTGGTGGACCTCGCGCGAGACACAACCCAGGCGCGAGGCTGCTGCGGTCAACGCGACGACAAGGGAAAGCTTGTCTCGACAACCGAAGCAGTTCAGAGCGGTAGCGGCGGCTCCAGAGAAGCAGGACGTCGGCGGACGACGGGGAAGGGGCGGATCGGGCAGGTGGGGCGACGGAGCAGAGGAGATCCGGTCCAGACCGGGGCCGGGGCGCGAACTTGACGGGCAGCTTGACGAACTGAAGGAGGCAGCGCCCCTGGTTCCTGCAGGTGACAAACGCGGCGGGAGCGAGTGAGGAGGTTCATGGCGATACAGAGAAGAAGTGGTGCGCGCGAGCGGAGTCAACGCTCGTTGCAGAGCAACGACGCGTTACCAGGGAGCGGGACGGGACGAGATGGAGGGCGCTGGCATGCTCGCAAGGCGGCGACGGAGCAAGGCGTCGAGAGCTCCTGGTAGTACTTGTCTGGAACGACAGGTTGACGAGGTAGCCAGGAACGGCGGCGATCTGCGGGCACGGAGGCAGTGGAGGCGCACGGGGAAGCCCCTGTCGCCCACGGCGTCCTCCTGGACGGCTAGATCGAGGGGGCTTGGGCGCACTGGTCCGAAGGGCGGCTCAGCTGCGGCTGATCCGAGGAGGAAGCAGGCTGGGCGCTGGTGGTTGGATGGATCTGACTGGTGGTGTGTGGTGGTTGGTAGGGCACGGAAGGCAAGGAATAAAATCAGGAGCGGCTGGCTGGTGGATAGATGCATCGTGAGGATTCCAAGGTGGGAGAGGAGTGGCGGCGGGGAGAAGGATTGGATGGGACAGATCCCTAGTTTCTAGGGTTTCAACTGTGTATAAATAGCAGGTGGGTTAAATTAGTTGCTATCCAGTCCCATCGATCGTAATTGGACGGTCGCGAATAACTATGTTAGGAAGTCCAATTAACAAAACGGAGACGTTTTGTAGATGTTTGGGGATGATTCGGATCCAACGGTGACGACTGCCTAGTTCGGGTCCGGGACAGCTCTCGGACGCGCGCGCGAGGAGGGCCGCGGGCTGACGAGAGAGCTTAGGCTAGGCCTGGCGGTAGGTAGTGGACTGTGTAGAAGGCCTCAGGCTGAGAGAAGAGAAGAGAGAGAGAGGCCCGGCGACTGTTTTCGGAGACCGAAAACATCCGACGTTTTGACCGACTATAATGTCGCTATAGTTAACGGTTGGGCTATCAAACGGACTCCAAACGCGATGAAATTTGGCAGGTAGTCTTCCTACACTAAAATAAGACCGCACGCCAACTTTCAACCCATTCCGAGAACATTTTCCGGCCACTTATAAAATAATATTTCGGGCATGCCGCGGGCGCGTGCGAGTGTGGTTGGGCTCAGAACGGACAACGTACGGAACTAGGGTAACCCGGACGGATGCAAGTTTTGAAAACATGATGATGGAATGCGGATGATGACATGGAAAGATGCAACACACAAGCAAATGACAAGGCAACAACAGCGAATAACTGGAGGACACCTGGCGCATCGGACTCAGGGGCATCACAACACTCCACCACTATGAGAGGATCTTGTCCCGAGATCTAGGATGGCACCGGAGGGAAACGGAAGAGGAAGAGAAAAGGTAAAACTAAGTTGCTTCTTTGACAAACGAGTGAAACCAAGGAACGTTGCGAGGTTCAACAAATTTGAGAAAGAACACAATGAAGGTGAATAAGGTCGAAAACACTCCTTTAGAAAAGAGTAACAAAGAACATTGCGAAAAAACCTTGAGGTTGAAGGGCAAGATAAATATTGAAACCACTCCGGTTGAAACAAGATAGAAAAAAAATTAAGAATGATATAATTTGGGCAGCATTCCGACTGAAAAGAAATGGAATTGAATAAGAACTTGGTAAGATGAAAAGATACTTGATGAAATCACAACATACATCCTCCGGAACTATTGAATGCATGGAACAAGGGGTAAGAAAGATCTCAGACAGCACTCCGGTTGAGAAGATATGCAAGGCTTGATAAGGCGAAAAGAACTAGAAGAGATGACACCACGCTCCGGTTAGATGGATAAGCACAGGAAAGAACATGATCTTTGATGAAACGAGATGATGGTTGAAGAAAGCAATATCACAAAGCCTCTGGAATGATATTGGATCGTCGGAACAAAAGAACGGAGAAGAAAACAACATCTTCTACCTCCGATGAGCTTGAAAAGCATCTTAAAGAGAAGGGTCGCACGGAATTGTTGGAAAACCAACAACGAGAAGAGTAAACTTGATATGGTCTTATGGGATACATCTCAAATTATGAGGTGACAACCTGCCACTCACGGGAAGAAGAATTGGATTGATATGAACAAGGAGACGAGAAACTTATTCGCCGGAAGGGTAAATGAAGAACTTCTATCATTTATGAGCACCATAAATAGCAACAATCCTTAGGGAAGGCTTTAGGTGAACTATAACCCAAGATAACTCCAACGAAGAGATTGATGGATTTAAAATACCTCATTCTTAACAACATGTGAATCATGAAACATGAACTCAAATTATCAAGAATGACATAATACCACCTCAAAAGATAAAAAGAGAAACAATTGCACTCCGGATTGCAAGATGAAGAAAACGTTGAGCTCCTTTGAAAAGAATCTCGATGATCACTTCGAGAAGGAATTAAATCCTTACTGAACCACCATGTTGAGCCTCCATGAAGAACTCCAGTAATAAAAGTGTGATCAAAAAGGAAGTGAAGGATGAAAAGAATAAGATTGAAGCCTTGCAATGATTTAGATGGATCTTCATGACGAGAAAATTGAGAGAGCTTGGAATTGCGGGAAGAGAAGATGAAACAATTGAAACCGAGAATTTTGATAAGGCTCCGGAATATGGAATTGAATTTAGTCGATGAAATAAGAATAAGAATTGCATTATGCTTATTCTTCAACAATTAAATTGATGACAATCAATGGACTTGGCATATTACTTATTCTCGTAGAGAAAAATTAAGAGATATATAACATAAACTTGGGAATGTCTTCAACGAACCACCGGTAGGAAAGAAATAACAAATAAATTGATATGATAAATGAAAGAAGAGAATCTTGAATGAACCACCGTAATAATTGAAAATGAACAATGAAAAAATATAAAGAAACACCGGAAAGAATTAGCAAATGAACGAAGAAGCTTGAGGGGATTTAGGTACATGAGAATGAAAAGATCAAGAACTGATTAGAGGATATTTGATCGATGCACCGATAAGATTTGGAGAATGTGAGCTGCCAGCTGAAATGAATAATATTTGAAAAGATGGCCTTCGGAGGAAAGAAATGGAAAACAACTCAAGAAATGCTTCGGATGGGTGAAAAGAATTCTCACGATCAAAACAATTATGAGAGGATGGCCTCGAATTAGAACCACGAATCTCTGAGAGAACGGATAAGATATAGAGGTAAAACTCTTCTTCGGTCTACAAATGTTGATAATGACGATGAGAAACACCACCATGAATTGTTGAGGCACTCCGGAATGAAGAATGGAAAGGTTGAGCCAACGATGAAAATAATTTGGAAAATCTTGGAGAAAGACATTTGACTGATGTCAATTCATTCTTACGTCAAACTTTGAAATGAATTTGAGACTATCTCCGGGAGAATAAGAAGAGTCAGGTAAGATCCTGGAAAAAGACCTGTGGGTTAGGTCCCACTCAAAAGAAACACCGTAGAACGATTTAAAAGAGAGAATGCGACGGTTGAATTAAAAGGCTTGAATGAGATAAACATCCTCAAAATAGGATTAACGGATCTTGAATGACAAGACGATCCTTCTGAGATATCTTCAGCACTCCGGAACAATTGAATAGCGAGAGGTGAATGATTAAGAATTGCACCGGCATGAGAAAACATTGAAACGAGGAAAGGATATGATCAACAAAGCTTGACTTGAAACCACCGGAGGTGAAAAGAATGAAGAATGATGAACTTGAAGCTCCATTAGAATCTTCCTGAGAATCACCGGATAAGAACATTGACGGAAAAGGAATGAAGAGACTTCACGAGAATATAAAGGATACTTGATTAAAACATCGGATTCCTTGAAGAAAAAGGGTGGGTGGGCGGGAAAAAAAAGGCAAGTTGGAGACGGAGGAAACAAACACCGTTGAGAAGAACTGATACTTGATCTAGCGGATGTTGAAATGATCGAATCCACTTGAAGAGAAAACATGCCTGTTGAAAAGGATTGGAAAGACAATCTCGATGATCAAGAAGGATTAGTATTCACATAGGAATATGAGAACACCACTTAGACAAGGGATGGAATCAACATTCGACTTCGAAGCAACTCGAATACCACAACTCAAAACAAAACAAAGGATTGGCTTGCAGAATAAGCCGGAACAAACATATGATAGAGATCTCGTCCGAAGTTTTCGTGGTGGGGCATACACGGGCTCGATCGTACAACACCATCATGAACAAGGCAGTGCACATGACATACGAAGCGTCCCCGAGTCGGCATAGCCAAGGACTCTTTAAGACACAACAAGACCACAGTAAAACCGACCGTGAATAGGTGGACCACTAGACGTCGAACCCCAATTTCAAATCATACATCTGTCGGAAAGAAATCCTATGAGCTACTTGAATTCCCACTTATAAACTCCCGAAACTTTCCGGTTATGCAATCAGGTGTTGGGGATACAGGGAAGCATAATATCTCACCCAATTCTAGCAAATCCTACATCCAGTTGTATCCATCCTTCAACACATAACCAAGAAACCTTCGGAAATCGTTTACCTCAACCTTCCAAAAGCATCCGGTATATGAGTTATGGCAATACTCCCGAACTCCCGCCCCAGTACTAGGTGGCGTCGAGGTTATCTCAGCAACAACTGCATAAAAGAGATTTTCGATGTCGGCGAAACTAAACTCAGGTATTCTAGAACTGCAACGATAAAATTTTGATGACAACACCTCGGAGCTCAACTCCTCGGGACACTGCCACAACCCCTAAATATCAGGAGGCACCAAGAACAATGTTCTCGTCACAAAACCATCAGAATGATTCCAAGATACCCGCGTGATCCTAAATTTTTTTAGTGAAATTTGAGAAGAGAAGAGTCAAAACTCTACGTCAGGATGCCTCACCAGAGCGACGAAGGGACTCAGGAGTAAAAAAGAATTCCTAACTCTCCGATATATATAATCATATAAGACTCAAAACATCTCTAGACTCAATTACGCCAGCGATTTGATCAAGCAGGGGGCTCCTCAAGTCGGGGAAGGCTCTGATTACCAACTTGTAACGCCCTCGATGCGGCTATATCTCCCACGTGTTGAAGCACGACTTAGAGGCATAACCGCATTGAAAGCAATGTCGCAAGTGAGGTAATCTTCACACAACCCATGTAATACATAAGGGAAAGAGATACATAGTTAGCTTACAATCGCCACTTCACACAATACATGAATAAAGCATTACATCATCCAGATACAATCAAGGTCCGACTACGGAACCAAAATAAAAGAATAGATCCCCGATCGACACCAACTGGGCTCCACTACTGATCAAATAGAACGAAACAACACAAAGGATAAGATCTTCATTGAGCTCCTCCTTGAGCTCGGTTGCCTCATGTGCATGGTTCAACGACACCTACAAGCTAGTTTTGGAAGTACCTATGAGTCACAGGGACTCAGCAATCTCACACCCTCGCGATCAAGTCTATTTAAGCTTAAAGGTAAGGTAGTGATATGAAGTGGAGTTGCAGCAAGCGACTAGCATATATGGTGGCTAACATACGCAAAAGAGAGCGAGAAGAGAAGGCAAAGCGCGGTCGTGAAACTATGATCAAGAAGTGATCCTAGAACAACCTACGTCAAACATAACTCCAACACCGTGTTCACTTCCCGGACTCCGCCGAGAAGAGACCATCACGGTTACACACGCGGTTGATGTATTTTGATTAAGATCAACTTCAGGTTATCTACAACCGGACATTAACGAATTCCCATCTGCCCATAAACGCGGGCACGACTTTCGAAAGTTCAAAACCCTGCAGGGGTGTCCCAACTTAGCCCATCACAAGCTCTCACGGTCAACGAAGGATATTCCTTCTAGCGGGAAGACCCGATGAGGCTCGGATCCCGGTTACAAGACATTTTGACAATGGTAAAACAAGCCTAGCAAAGCCACCCAGATGTGCCGACAAATCCCGATAGGAGCTGCACATATCTCGTTCTCAGGGCACACCGGATGAGCAAGATGTCGGGTAAGCCAGCCCAGAGTTTCCCCTGGTAGCCTCGGACATCGTGCAGTTTGGACCAACACTTAAAGAAGCACTGGCCCGGGGGGTTAAATAAAGATGACGCTTGAGCCGGCCGACTCAAGGGAAAGAAAAAGGCTAGGTGGCAAATGGTAAAACCAATGTTGGGCCTGGCTGGAGGAGTTTTATTCAAGGCGAACTGTCAAGGGGTTCCCATTATGACCCAACCGCGTGAGGAACACAAAATCCAGGAACATAACACCGATATGACGGAAACTAGGGCGGCAAGAGTGGAACAAAACACCAGGCATAAGGCCGAGCCTTCCACCCTTTACCAAGTATATAGATGCATTAATTAAATAAGAAATATTGTTATATCCCAACAAGTAAACATGTCCCAACAAGGAACAACATCTCCATGTTCCAACAAGGAACAAACTTCAATCTTCACCTGCAACTAACAACGCTATAAGAGGGGCCGAGCAAAGCGGTAACATAGCCAAACAATGGTTTGCTAGAACAAGGTGGGTTAGAGGCTTGGTTCAACAATATGGGAGGCATGATAAGCAAGTGGTAGGTATCGCAGCATAGGCATAGCAAAAGAGAGAGCAACTAGCAAGAAAAGATAGAAGTGATTTCGAGGGTATGGTCATCTTGCCTGAAATCCCGCAAGGAAGAAGAACGAGTCCATGAAGAAGACAAACGGACGTAGTCGAACGGGTCCTCACAAACACGACGTTATCGGACCCAACCATGTAAGAAGCAACACCGGAAAGAAGCACACAACATAGTAAACAACCAACACATAAACATGGCATGATGCACAACCAAGTATGATGCATGTCCGGTTTAATGAGGCATGGCATGGCAAAGTGCACAAACAATCCTACAAATTAAGTGGAGCACATTATGCAACAGAGTTGCATATTGAAGAAAACACCACATGACTTATTTAGTTCTCTCTCGTTTATGTACCCAACAAGATTAAATGTTGTTAGCATGGCAAGAGGTGACACATGATGAAACTATCTAATCTAGGCAAGTTTAAATGAGGCCGGAACAACAAAACAACAAGTCCGGAAACTCCTCATATGCATATATTAGGTTTGGTACTGTTCTGCCCTAAACATAATTTTAGAGTTATTAAACATGCAAAGTAAAGCCACCATGTTAAACTAGGCATTTTTCTACCCCATTTACATATAGTGTTTATTAAAATCCGAGCTACGGTTATTTAGTTATGAATTAAAGCATTTTAGCATGTTATTTAAGAAAATTAAAACAAACAACATTTTAAACATAGATGAAAGTTGCATATTATTAAACTAGATGAAAAACTAAGCAAGTTTTATATACAAAGTTTTTACATGTGATGCTTAGTTTGTGAGTTAAAATATGCATGAAGTTCAAGGGTGTTTCTACAAAACTGTTTTACTTGAATAAAAGATAAATTCCCAGAATCTGGGAAAAATATAGAAGTGGGCCGAATCTGGGACAAGCCCAACAGCAGGAAGGAAAAAAGGTGGGGCGCTGGGGTTGCCTCACCCATGGGCCAGACCCAGTTTGCGGGGAGGGAGAGGCCAAGGCAGGCCGGGCGCCGCTGGGCTGGCAGCTGGGCCGGTCGGTGGACCTCACGCAAGACACAGCCCAGGTGCGGGGCTACTGCGGTCAACGCGACGACAAGGGAAAGCTCATTCTCGACAACCGAAGCAGTTCAGAGCGGCAGCGGCGGCTCCAGAGAAGCAGGACGCCGGCGGACGGCGGGGAAGGGGCGGATCCGGCAGGTGGGGCGACGGAGCAGAGGAGATCCGGTCCAGACCGGGGCCGGGGCGCGAACTTGACGGGCAACTTGACGAACTGAAGGAGGCAGCGCCCCTGGTTCCTGCAGGTGCCAGACGCGGCGGGAGTGAGTAAGGAGGTTCATGGCGATGCAGAGAAGAAGTGGTGCACGCGAGCGGAGTCAACACTCATTGCAGAGCGACGGCGCGTTACCAGGGAGCGGGATCGGACGAGATGGAGGGCGCTGGCATGCTCGCAAGGAGGCGACGGAGCAAGGTGTCGAGAGCTCCTGGTAGTACTCGTCTTGAACGACGGGCTGACGAGGTAGCCGGGAACGGCGGCGATCTGCGGGCACGGAGGCAGTGGAGGCGCACGGGGGAGCCCCTGGCGCCCACGGCATCCTCCTGGACGGCTAGATCGAGGGGGCTTGGGCGCACTGGTCCGAAGGGCGGCTCAGCTGTGGCTGATCCGAGGAGGAAGCATGCTGGGCGCTGGTGGTTGGATGGATCTGACTGGTGGTGTGCGGTGGTTGGTAGGGCACGGAAGGCGAGGAACAAAATCACGAGCGGCTGGCCGGTGGATAGATGCATCGAGAGGATCCCAAGGTGGGAGAGGAGTGGCGGCGGGGAGAAGGATTGGATGGGACAGATCCCTAGTTTCTAGGGTTTCAACTGTGTATAAATAGCAGGTGGGTTAAATTAGGAGCTATCCGGTCCCATCGATCGTAATCGGACGGTCGCGAATAACTATGTTAGGAAGTCCAATTAACAAAACGGAGACGTTTTGTAGATATTTGGGGATGATCCGGATCCAACGGTGACGATTGCCCGGTTCGGGTCCGGGACAGCTCTCAGACGCGCGCGTGAGGAGGGCCGCGAGCTGAAGAGAGAGCTTAGGCTAGGCCTGGCGGTCGGTAGTGGACTGTGCAAAAGGCCTCGGGCTGAGAGAAGAGAAGAGAGAGAGGCCCGGCGACTGTTTCCGGAGACCGAAAACGTCCGACGTTTTGACCGACTATAATGTCGCTATAGTTAACGATTGGGCTATCAAACGGACTCTGAACGTGATGAAATTTGACAGGCAGTCTTCCTACACTAAAATAAGACTACACGCCAACTTTCAACCCATTCCGAGAACATTTTCCAGCCACTTATAAAATAATATTTCGGACATGCCGCAGGCGCGTGCGAGTGTGGTTGGGCTCAGAACGGACAACGTACGGAACTGGGGCAACCCGGACGGATGCAAGTTTTGAAAACATGATTATGCAATGCGGATGATGACATGGAAAGATGCAACACACAAGAAAATGACAAGGCAACAACAGCGAATAACTGGAGGACACCTGGCGCATCGGACTCGGGGCATCATATAACCCCATAGCCTTACTTTTGCATAGCTTACCCATCGAGACTAGCCTTTGAGTATTGCCGACAACGTGAATTGTGTACATTAGTGATCATACATCCCATAGCATACATACTATCATCGTGTTGCATATCTTCGAATCATCTCTTGTGTCACATAGTTATCATCGCATACACAATTGCTATCTTGGTTCGTGAAGCATCGCATGAGAAAAGAGCTCAAACATCAAAGAGCCAAACAAGCTTTTAAGCAAAGAGAAAAGATAAGCAAAGAGCTTATAAGCAAGAACCATAGCATCACACAACATTAAGATTGTCATACTCGATCATCTTGGATCATATCTCCGGAACATCATACTTGGGATAGAAGTCATAGCATTTTTGCTTAGTAGATTGTGCACAATTTCATATCAGACGATTGTGCAATCGTGCTAGCGTCTCTCTAGTGTTGTGCAACAAGAGCATTTTCGTGGATCCCACATTTTGGCTCACCCTTGGTTGCATGACCCCATTTATCTTCCCGTGTGTTGTGTTTCCGCGTACCATATCTTGCTATTGGTCTACTTGTTGCATTTACAAGTCGTGAATCTTTTCCAACATTATTGAATCTTGCTTACATTCACATCAATTGTGCCACCATCCTAACCAAGCTCCACCATAAGCTTTTACTTGTGTAGGTGTGAGAAACCGACAAGAATTCATACCAATTATGCTATTCCCTTGTCCTACATTGGAGTGATCATCGATCCACTTTCAACTTCAGTCAAGGTACATTTGGTATTCGTTCTTCACTTTCTACCACTCACATTTGTATTGGAATGATGGATAGGCCAAGTACTTCTACCAACCCACTCGTCATGGAGCAAGACGATCACATGAACTCCTTCGTCACCAAGAGACACCTCTTTGGTGCACAACGTGCTTTGCATCAAGAACAACAAGCCATGAGTGACCGCATAGACAACCTCGTCACCGACTTGCGACTCTCCGAGAAACATACAAGGGACTCCTTCGACCACAAGCTCGACGATCACAAGCAAGAGAATGATGCAAGGATGGACGAGATTCGCGCTTTGTTGCTCAACCGCTCTTCTTCCACTTCAAGAAGGAGCCATTCAAGTCGCCACTCCGACTTTACCCTCTCCGGCTCAAGTACACCGTCATCGAACACTCTTCGTCGTGCCGCGCGCAACGAGCATCAAGAAAGCCTCAATCCTCTACACGTCACTGACTCGCAAGAGCACCGATGATGTCAAACCCAAGAAGCCTTTGCGCTAGCACGAGAATGGCAACGACAACGCCAACATGAAGAGGAAGAACGCGCACGTCTACACCAAAATGCACAAGATGCCGAGGCACAACATCAAGAACAACAACTCCGTGACACTCAAGCACTTGAGGCGCAACGAGCTCTACCCGATTCAAGTCGAGCCATAGCCGACCGAGGCCGACAAGCTCATGAACATGCCAAATCACTTCGCAAAGAAGTCCGCGAGAGGATTTATCAAGCTCGCGTGCATCGTCAAGTTCCTCCTCGAGTTCGAGAAGCTCCTCCACAAGCTCGCCAAGAGCATCAACTTCATCGAGAGCATGAAGACAATGGAAATCCTCCTCGCCAAGAGCAACAAGAGGAAGACAATCCTCCTCGCCAAGAGCAACATGAGATTGCCAATCCTCACCGACATGGGCGTCATCATCCCTGACCCCAACACAATGAAGAGCAAAGATACGGCAAGCTAGAGTTCACCATGCCCAAGTTCACCGGTAGCAATGACCCCGAAGAGTACATCTCATTGGCATTGAAGGTTGACAAAATCTTCTGCTTGCACAACTACGAAGAAGAGAAGAAGATCGCAATGGCATCCCTTGAATTCCAAGACAACGTCCTCATTTGGTGGGAACAAGTCATTGAGCGCCGAGCGGCAAGAGGTGAACCACTCATCACTACACGGGCGCAAATGAAGGATGTCATGAGAGCATGATTCGTGCCAAACTACTACAACCGCGACCTCTTCAAGAAACTCCAACAACTCAAGCAAGGAACCAAGAGCGTTGAAGAATACTACAAGGAGATGGAGATTGCAATGATAAGAGCCAATGTCACGGAAGATGAGGAGCAAACAATGGCACGCTTCTTGAATGGACTCAATCATCCCATCAAGAAGATCATCGCCTTCCAACCATACTCAAATCTCATCGAGCTAGTGCACCAAGCTACCAAAGCGAAACGCCAAGTGCTAGATGATTTCAAGTATGCCAAGTTCTCATCCAAGTCCTACGGCTTCTCCAACAACCAAGCTTCAACAACTCCAACACCGACTACAAAGCCTTCTTCTACCAACATCGACAAGTCGACTTCCAAGAAAGCTTCATCAACTACAAGCCATCCTACTACGAGCAACTTCAAGCCTAGAGCTTCATCATCACCAACCCCAACCGATGAGACCGTCAAGACGAGTTCCTTCAAGTGTTTCACTTGCGGAGGCCGAGGCCGCAAGTCCTATGAGTGCACCAACAAGCGAACCATGGTCTTCAACAACGATGGCACTTATGACTCCATGAGTGAAGGCGAAATGGAAGCCCTTGAGAAAGTCGCCATGCACCGCCATGTGAACAATGAAGAAGAACAAGTCTTTTGCGATGAATACTCAAGTCCCGCACTTGTTGTCTCCAAAGTCTTGACCCTCCAACATCACCAAGAAGAAGACCAAAGATGCAACATATTCCACACCAAGGCCAGCATCAATGGACGATCCATCAAGGTCATCATCGATGGAGGAAGTTGTCATAATCTCCCAAGTGAAGAACTTTGCTCCAAGCTCCAATTGCCCAAGACGAAGCATCCACATACATACAAAGTGCAATGTCTTAGTGACTCCGACACCATCCAAGTCGAGCACCGAGTACAAGTCTCCTTCAAAATCAGCGCCTACGAAGACACCTTGGAGTGTGACGTCGTTCCAATGTCCGTTTGTCATCTTCTCCTTGGATGGCAATGGCAATTCGATAGAGGAGCCGTCCACAACGCCCGAACGAACCACTACATATTCAAGATGAAGGGCAAGGAGTATGTACTTTGTCCCATGTCCCCAAGTCAAGTGATCGCCGACAAGCAAGCCACCCATCGTGGAGAGAATAGTGAGAGAGCGAGCCACCAAAAAGAGAGTGAGCGCCACAATCCCAAATCGAACACCTCCACGATGAGCGAAAAGAAGAACTTAGTCCTATTTACCACCAAAAGTGAGATAAGAGGAGTGTGTGAGAACCCATCTAGTGTCCTCCACTACATCCTTGTGTGCAAGGACAATGCACCACAAACTAACACTTCTCACACTCTTCCTCTAGTGTTGCCTTCTCTTTTGCAGGAATTTCACGATGTTTTCCCCGACGAGCTACCTCCGGGACTACCTCCACTCCGAGGCATTGAGCACCGCATCAACCTCATCCACGGAGCACCGCTTCCAAACAAGGCTCCCTACCGCGTAATCCCCGAAGAAACCAAAGAAATACGAAGGCAAGTAAAGCATCTCATAGACCATGGACATGTGCGTGAAAGTTTGAGCCCTTGTGCCGTACCGGTCATTCCTGTGCCAAAACGTGACAGTAGCTTTTGCATGTGCTCCGATTGTAGACCTATTAATGCTATCACCGTTCGCTATAGATATCCCATTCCAAGCCTAGATCATATGCTAGATGAACTTAGTGGTGCCACTATATTTTCCAAAATTGATCTTAAGAGTGGTTACTATCAAATCCGCATACAAGAAGGTGATGAATGGAAAACTGCATTCAAAACCAAGTTTGGTTTGTATGAGTGGTTAGTCATGCCTATGGGTCTCTCGGAAGCACCGGGCACTTTTATGCGCCTTATGAATCATGTCTTTCGCCCTTACATTGGTATATTTGTTGTGGTTTACTTTGATGACATTCTTGTGTTTAGCAAATCTATCAAAGAGCATGTCACCCATGTCCGCACCGTTTTGCAAACTCTTAGAAAAGAGCGCCTCTATGCTAATATGGAGAAATGCCTTTTTGGTGATGATAAGCTCGTTTTCTTGGGTTTTGTTGTTTCTTCTAAGGGTGTTCATGTTGATGAGTCCAAGATGAATGCTACTAAGACTTGGCCGCAACCAACTAACTTGCATCAAGTGCATAGTTTCCTTGGCCTTGCGGGTTTCTATCGTTGCTTTGTGAAGGATTCTAGCACCATTGCTTCGCCTTTGCATGCTTTGAGCAAGAAGAATGCGCCTTTTGTTTTGGGACCATCCCAAGATATCGCTTTCAATGAGCTTAAGAAATTGCTTAGTCATGCTCCCGTGCTTATCTTATCCACCTTTGACAAACCTTTTGAGATTCATTGCGATGCTAGTGGTAATGGCATAGGGGGTGTGTTAACGCAAGAGAAGTGCCAATAGCTTACTTTAGTGAGAAACTTTCCGGAGAGCAACTCAATTACCCCATCTATGACAAAGAGCTATATGCTTTAGTCCGTGTTTTGCATGAATGGGAACATTACCTTCGTCCCCATGAGTTTATCATTCATACCGATCATGAGACTCTCAAGTATCTTAAGGGTCAAACCAAGTTGAACAAGCGTCATGCTAAATGGAGTGAATTTATTGAGTCTTTTCCTTATGTCATCAACTACATCAAGGGTAAAGAAAACATCATAGCGGATGCTCTTTCCCACATATGCATGCTTGTTACGCAACTTGAGTTAGATGTCATTGGCTTCGAGCATATCAAAGACTTGTATGAGCATGATGCAACTTTTGCTACTCCTTATGCCAAGTGTTTGTCGCATACATCTTGGGAACCCTATTACATCAAAGATGGCTATCTTATGAGAGCTAACAAACTTTGCATCCCCGAGTCTTCTCTTTGTTTGTTGCTTTTGTAGGAATCTCATGGAGGAGGCTTAATGGGACATTTCGGACGCGACAAGACGGTTCGCCACGCTCTCGAGGAACTACTTTTCGCCCAAGATGTTTCGGGATGTCAATCGTTTCACCAACCGATGCTCTACATGTCGCAAAGCTAAGTCCAAAGCTCAATCTCATGGCCTCTATATGCCTGTACCAATTCCATACCAACCATGGGAAGACATTAGCATGGACTTTGTACTTGGTTTGCCTAGGACTCGAAATGGGAAAGATTCAATATTTGTCGTTGTGGACCGTTCTAAAAAATGGCACATTTTATTCCTTGCAACAAGATAGATGATGCTCCACATGTTGCTAACCTCTTTTGTAGGGAAATATTGCGTCTACATGGTGTGCCAAAGACTATCGTCTCGGACCGCGACGTCAAGTTCTTGAGTTACTTTTGGAAGACCTTATGCGCCAAGCTCGGAATCAACCTACTATTCTCCATGGCATATCATCCACAAACCGACGGCCAAACGGAGGTGATAAACCATACGCTCTCCACCCTTCTTCGCGTGCTAATCAAGAAGAACATCAAGGAGTGGGAAGAGTGCTTACCCATCACCGAGTACGCCTACAACCGCGCAAGATATTCGACTACCAGCAAGTCCCCCTTCGAGGTTGTCTACGCCTGTCCCCATTGGACATTCTACCTCTACCTCTACGCATGTCCCCAGCGCACAAAAATGGACGCGCGTGCCCGAGTCAACCACCTCAAGAAGATGCTTGAAGATACAAGGCACACCTTTGACTTCCAAGTACAACGACTCACGACCAAGCTCAACGTCAACAAGCAACACATGGTATTCAACATTGGAGATCTTGTGTGGCTACACCTTCGCAATGAACGCTTCCCCAACGAACCCAAGTCCAAGCTTCTACCACAAGCCGATGGACCATTCAAGGTGCTTGCATGCTACAACAACAACGCATACAAGATCGACATCCCACGTGACAACTATACCGTGAGCGACATCTTCAACGTCAAAGACCTCTCCCCGTACCATGGTGATGAGGATTTCAATCCGAGGTCGGATCTTTCCCAAGGGAGGGGAGATGATGCGGAGCATCCCAAGGTCATCCCCATGGACCTACCATTGTCTCATCAAGTGCCTAGTGGACCCATGACTTGATCACGTGCAAGAACTCTCGAGACCGAGGTGACATCTCTCCTCTCACAAGTCCACTTCGATGACCATGAGACATGGCTACTACCTCAAACGGAGACATTGTGCATACTCAAGTATCAAGGAGTTAGCCATGGAGACGCCAAGGAGCAAGGAGAATCCGAAGAGGAAGATGGACGTGAAGACGGAGAAGGAAAATGGCTAAGTCAGCAGAAGCCGGGACGTTCCGGACCGCTGTCCGGACGATCCGGCCTCAGCCCGGATGATCCGGACCCCGTCCCGGACGATCCGGATAATATGCCCAACGACACCCGAAGCGTCAACATGAAGCTGTGAGTTTTGATGATGTTTTGTTGGTTTTGATCCGTGAGTTTGTTGTGTTGCAAGTGGATCTAGCCTTCCCCCACCATCTCCACCTCGAAATCCCTACAAAATCCACGAAATCCCCGAATTTGTGGCCATTTTCGACTTCATCCCGAGCCCTCTCCGAGCGAGTTTGACCCGCCCGGATCATCCGGCTGGTCGCCCGGATCATCCGGATCCGCCCGGATCATCCGGCTTCCTATGAACAAACTGCATCTGCTGTAGTTTTTACCACCACGGCCTACGCATCCGCATACCCACTTTGACCACCACCTCCTAACTTCCGCAAACCCTTACGCACACCTTTCCAATATCCCAACCCACACCACCACTTAACCGCTACCTACTCAGACGCTTTTTTCGCACTTGGTTTTGAGAATTTGAGTTTTGGCTCACCGTTTCCTTTCATGTTTCGGCTACCTAGGGACGGTTCGACATCAACATCACCACCGCTCATTTTCGCCAAGGACTACTACGAACGACTACACCCTTGTGGAATCAATTTCCCATTGGTATCATCTTGGTATTGTGATATCATCATACTCTTTTCCATTTGGATTGATAACCCCATAACCTTACTTTTGCGTAGCTTACGCATCGAGACTAGCATTTGAGTATTGCCGGCAGCGTGACTTGTGCACATTAGTGATCATACATCCCATAGCATACATACTATCGTCGTGTTGCATATCTTGGAATCATCTCTTTTGTCGTCATCGCATACACAATTGCTATCTTGCTCCGTGAAGCATCGCATGAGAAAACAGCTCAAACATCAAAGAGCCAAACAAGCTTTTAAGCAAAGATAAAAGATAAGAACAGAGCTTATAAGCAAGAATCATAGCATCATACAACATTAAGATTGTCATACTTGATCATCTTGGATCATATCTCCGGAACATCATACTTGGGATAGAAGTCGTTGCATTTTTGCTTAGTAGGTTGTGCACAAGTTCGTATCCGCCTATTGTGCAATCGTGCTAGCGTCTCTCTAGTGTTGTGGAACAAGAGAATTTTCGTGGATTCCACATTTTGTCTCACCCTTGGTTGCACGACCCCATTTATCTTTCTGTGTGTTGTGTTACCGTGTACCACATCTTGCTATTGGTCTACTTGTTGCATTTACAAGTCATGAATCTTCTCCAACATTATTTAATCTTGCTTACTTTCACATCAAAAATTGTGCCACCATCCTAACCAAGGTCCACCATAAGCTTTTACTTGTGTAGGTGTGAGAAACCGACAAGAATTCATACCAATTGGGCTATTCCCTTAACCTACATTGGAGTGATCATCGATCCACTTTCAACTTCGGTCAAGGTACATTTGGTATTTGTTCTTCTCTTTCTACCACTCACATTTGTCTTGGAATGATGGATAGGCCAAGTACTTCAACCAACCCACTCCTCACGGAGCAAGAAGATGACATGAACTCCTTCGTCACCAAAAGCCACCTCTTTGGTGCACAATGTGCTTTGCGTCAAGAACAATAAGCCATGAGTGACCGCATTGACAACCTCGCCACCGACTTGCGACTCTCCGAGCAACGTACAAGGGACTAAATCGACCACAAGCTCGATGATCACAAGCAAGAGAATGACGCAAGGATGGACGAGATTCGCGCTTTGTTGCTCAACCGCTCTTCTTCCACTTCAAGAAGGAGCCGTTCAAGTCTCCACTCCGACTTTACCCTCTCCAGCTCAAGTACACCGTCATCGAACACTCTTCGACGTGCCGTGCGCAACGAGCATCAAGCAAGCCTCAATCCTCTACGCAACACCGACTCGCAAGAGCACCGACGACGTCAAACCCAAGAAGCCTTTGTGCTAGCACAAGAACGGCAACGACAACGCCAACATGAAGAGGAAGAACGCGCGCGTCTACACCCGAATGCACAATATGTCGAGGCACAACTTCAAGAACAACAACTCCGTGACGCTCAAGCACTTGAGGCACAACGAGCTCTACACGATTCAAGTAGAGCCATAGCCGACCGAAGCCGACAAGCTCATGACCATGCCGAAGCACTTCGTGAAGAAGTATGCGAGAGGATTTATCAAGCTCGCCTGCACCGTCAAGTTCCTGCTCGAGCTCGAGAAGATCTTGCCCAAGCTCGCCAAGACCATCAATGATGTGGAGCATCCTACGGACATCACCATGTCAAGAGTCCATTTGGCAAGTGACACGTGCGACATCTACTTCACATACACAAAGGTGAATCATCTCATTTACACGTGTTCACTTGAACATCTTAAGGATGGTATACTACTTGACACTCCTCCCGTGTGCATGCATAGGTATTGTCGGAGCTTCATGGATGTCGAGGAGGAGTGCAAGCGCCAAGGAACGACTACATCGTCCGCGAGGGAGGCATGGAAGAGAAGACAAAAGAAAGGAGAAGAAGAAGACGGAGAGGCTGCAGGATCCAGGCTGGACATCCGGACCGCCGTCCGGATCATCCGGGATCAGCCGGATCATCCGGGTCCCCCTCCAGATCATCCGGGTAATTGCGCCCGAAGAAACCCGAAGCTTGCAGAATCTCCACGGCGGAGCCGGATCATCCGGAACCCCATCCGGATCATCCGGCCTTGCCTGCGTGCATGTCCCCGGGCTGAGGCCCATGTACCTGTTTCGCCCCCTCACTTACCCCTTCGTCCACTAGACTATAAATAGACCTCCTCCACCTCCTTTCTAGGGTTAGCGTTGTGATAGCTCATTTGAGAGATAGAGCTACGCTCATCCATATTGGATCTACTCCACAAGAGATACCGCGGCCTCTATGGAGAAGATTCCTTTGGATTCAAGCCCCCTTTCTAAGGGAAGACCCCCCGTGGATTCAAGACCTCCTCACGAAGAAGACCGGCTACCTTTGTATCGTCCGTTGTTGACTTTGGATCTTGTATCTCACCTTTGTGTCCATTGATCTAGCGCATGTGTGATCTATTCTTGTTGGCTGAGTGATTCTCTCGTGTTTCCTCTTGTGTTTTCTCTCCGTTCTTCCCCGTGTTCTTCGTGTTCTTCGCGGGATCCGCTCCTTTCGTGAAAGATCGGCCCCTAGGGTTCCTACCCTACATCATATTGGTATCAGAGCCATGTTGATCACGATTTCGGAGCCTTCCCCGCCGTTTTCTAGCCTTCTTTTGCTTGATTTCGTCCTAAATTCGAAAATCCCCACCAAAAATAGCCCCAATTTTTTTTGTGATTTGTTGGTTTGATGATGTTTCGTTGATTTTGATCCATGAATTTGCTTGGTTTCGAGTGGATCTAGCATCTCCCCAAGTTTCCCCACCTTCCATCCACAAAATCTCTTCAATTTTGACCCCGAAATCGTCCAATTTCCGCCCAAAAAATTCATCCCCGAGAGGAAATTCCGAGAAGTTTGACCTGCCCGGATCATCCGGAAGTGCTCCCGGATCATCCGGATCGTCTGGACCATCTCCCGGATGTCTGGACGCCCCACATGACAGAAATCCGGTTGACGAACCCGGATCATCCGGACCTACTCCCGGATGTCCGGCTAACCCTGAAACTGACACAGACAGAGTTTTGTTTTGGCCATAACTAATTCATCCAAACTCCGTTTTTGACGTTCTTTACCTCGTTTTGAAGCTCTTGACATCCCCCTTCCCACAAAAATACCACCAACATCATTTGACTCCATCAAATTTTCTGAAATTTGTCAAGTTTGCCTAGGCCCTCCACCATATCATCCGCACTACCACCACCAACTTCCGCAACTTAAGACATTTTGATCCCCATTGTATATGTGGTTGTTTGAGTTGTGACTTGAGTCTCCTAAGGTGTTTCGGCTACTTAGGTATGGTTGCTTCTTCATATACCACCACCACTACTTTCGCATAACCTTGCCCACCATACACTCCCGCCACCTCACTTAACCCAATTTTGTTTGTGTTGTGAATTGTGTCTCCTAAGGTGTTTCGGCTACTTAGGGACCGTGCTTTCAACACCAACACCGTGTATAGTCCACCACCATAACCTCCACTTCCGCATTGCCTACCCCAAAAACCATCATTGCATTTCCGCAAACACCACCACATTCCGCTACCACCATTTGACTTTTGTCCTTGAGATTTTGAGTTGTGGTTTTTCCGTTTCCTAAGGTGTTTCGGCTACTTAGGGACGAGTCTCCATCATCTTGGTATCTCCATCAAGATCACCGCCACTCATCATCGCCTCGGACGGTAACCTCCATATCATCTTGGTATCGCGGTACCCCTCCATTGTATATTCCCTTGCCATTGCATTGATAACCCCTAGCCCATTTTGGGTTACTTTCCTATCGAGACCAGCCATTTGAGTATTGCCCGCAATGTTACTTGTGCACATTAGTGATCTACACCATACATTGCATACATACCATATCATATTGGTATCATATCACCTTCTGTGCCTCAAGTTTGTTCCCGCATATACACAATTACTATCTTGGTTTGTGCATTTCGCAAAGTGGACATACAAAAAAAAGAATAAGCTTTTAAGCAAAAGAGAAAGAGAAAATAGCTTGTAAGAAAGTGCCATAGCATCATCCCACATTGCACATAAGATTGTTATCCGATCATCTTGGATCATACCACCGGAACATCATACATATATAGCATACTTGGGATAGAAAGTCGATACATTTTGCATCTTATAGGTTATGCACAAGTGTCGTATCCGCCTATTAAGCAATCGTGCTAGCGTCTCTCTTGAGTTGTGCAACACGAGTGTTTTCCGTGGATTCCACATTTTGTGCTCATCCTTGGTTGCACGACCCCATTTATCTATCCGTGTGTGCATTTCCTTGTGCCATTCTTTGCTATTGGTCAACTTGTTTCACTTGCAAATTTGTGAATCTCTTTCAACATTATTGACTCTTGCTAACATTTTGCATTAAAGTTTTGTGCCACTATCCTTACCGAGCTCCACCATAAGCCTTACTTGTGTAGGTGTGAGAAACCGACAAGAATTGGTAACAATTGTGCTATTTCCTTGTCCACATTGGAGTGATAATTGATCCACTTTCAACTTCGGTCAAAGTACATTTGATATTCGTTCTTCTCTTTCTCCCACTCATATTAGCTCGAGTCTTGTGATGGATAGGGAAGGCATTTCATCTTTGGTCTACAACAACAACGACGAGTTCGATGCCACAAACAACTCCACCGACGCCAAGATGCAAGCTCAAATGGAGGAGATCAAGGCTCTCATCAAGTCCTACAAGCGGTCTTCCTCATCTTCGAGAAGACGCTCAAGAGCACATGCCTTTGAGCTACCATCTCTAGCAAGGTCACATCAGCATCGACACCATCACCACCACAAACTTGAAGGTCAAGAGCTCTACACCAACAACCGGTCAATGACTTCACCATCTCCCTTGGCATCTTCGCCAAGCGACTTCAAGGCATCTTCGCCTTTGGACATCCGGCATCTTCGCCAACAAGAACCCCAAGACTACGCTCAAGAGAAGCTCCCCAAGCTCCAGTCCTCGACTTCCACGAGCTACTACGACCTCGACACCGACCACGAGATTCCTTTCTATGGGACTCAAGAACTAGAGGAGTATCTCGAGTGGGAGCGCCTAATGGACGACTACCTCAAGCTACATCAAGTTCCTCCCGAAGATCAAGTGAAGTGCGCCACAAGAAACTTCCACGACTATGCATCGACATGGTGGCTTCACACACCTTCGGAGACCTATGACATGACTTGGCCCAAGACGAAGAGAGCTATGCGATGAGAGTTCGTGCCTCCAACCTACACGGAACAACTTCTACGCCAATTGGAGAACACCACCCAAGGATCCAAGTCCATCGACGAGTACTTCAAGGAGATGAAGAAAGCCTTGCGACGAGCCGGCGTGGATGACCCCATTTCGATGAAGTTCCACTTCATGATGGGATTGCACAACGACATCTCCAAGACGATCTTCCTCGACAACTACAAGTCCCTCGACAACTACTACATTGGCGCTCTCAAGGCGGAACAAGAACTCATGAAGGTCAAAGCTTGTCCACCCCAAGCTCACTTCGCGACGACCAAGCTCCATGAGAACGAGCATGAGGCTAGTACCACCATGATGTCCAAGCCCGATGAGCTCCAAGACGATGCTCCCAAGTTTGACTTCGACACCATACCTCTTTGTGGCATTCCTGTTGCCGAGTACTCCATGACTCTTTTTCAAGACGGTGCGGCGACGAGTTCAACTATGGAGACCTTCAACGACCAAGCTTTGGAGGCGAGCGACACGGTGGCGAGCAAGGATGATGCTTGATGAGGACATCAATACCATTGTTACACCCACAGCCCCTGCTGCTATACATACTGGACCAATTACTAGCGCTCGCGCACGCCAATTGAATTCTCAGGTACTTTCGTTTCTTGGTAACGATTCTAATGTTCATGATAATATGATGCTGCCTAAATTGGATACATTTGTTTTGCTTACAAATGAAGGGCCTAGCTTGTACAAGAAAGATGAACCTTGGAACAAGTTCAAGCATGGAGATGATGGCATGCGCAAGGGGATCCAGAACGGAGTTACAAGTGCTGATTTCAGGACTTTGAAGCCACCATAAGGACTGCATGAAGCCTTGGAAGAAATACACAAGATGCCACTTCATAAATTTTGTCCAGAGGCTATTTTAGGTGCTGCGTCACCTTATTATTGGGCCAGGCCCATGTATTTTCGAAATACCTAAGTATAGGCTGTTTTAGAGTCCGTATGTGTGGGGAAACAAGAGTTAGGGTTGGTTTCGGACCCCTCCTCCAAGGACCATGAAATCCCCCCCTCTTCCTCCATATATAAAGCCCTTAGGGTGTCGTTTAGACTTTGGGTTTTGTTTAGATTAAAAGTTCGCCATAGTTGCTACTTCGCGTACTTCGTTTGTGTCCAACGACCAGACCAAGACGTCACAGAACCCCACCTTGATCAATAAAGCTTTCATCTTATATTCGCAATATCTAGATTGCAATCTCAGTTTCTTGCTTGTTCTTCATTTTCTCGCAGGAAACAGACCCTCGCGGTCAGGTTGATCGTGCTCCAACATGGTCAATAACCCCTCGGAAGTTGGTTTAGCGATTGCTAAGGCGCGACGTCTCGCACGTTCGTACTCAGATCGTCAAGGTCGACTCCCATAGAAACGATAGTCACCATCTCATCGAAACATCAGGACACCTTCACCTCTATCAAGTGGTATCAGATTTCCAGGTTGCTCGGTGAGATTTTACAGTTTTTCATAGTTTAGATCGATTCTGGTCTTCGTACCTCTAGTCCACGAAAAAGCCAAAAAAATTTTAGGGTTAGTTCATCCTATCCGAACCAATCCGAGCCTTTGCATAATCTTTTCTGTATTTGCTTTGTTGAATTTGCGGTTGCATCGTCGTGTCAAGTTGCTGGTCTTAGCGTCTAGTCCTTTAGAGTTTCGAGTTCTGTTCACAGGTTGTCACGTCGCCGCTACCATATATCACGACCGCATCATCATCATCGCTGCTGCCATATACCACCACCACACCAACTTCATTGTCGCTACCATATTCACCACCAATCCGAGTCCATATACGCCACCACATATTCGCCGCCATCACGCCAATCCGAGTCCACCTGCAACATATAGCCGCCACCAGTCCAATTTCCACAAGATTCATCGCGGCCACCAGTCCGAGATTTCACCAGATTCATCTCCGCCACAAATCCTAGTCCGAGTCCAGTATTTGTTGCTTTGTTTTCGAGTTCCAGATCACGCGATACTCCGAGCCGTGACAGAGTAGGACTCCCCAACTTTCGAGCCATCCGCAGAAGAAAAATAGTTCCAAACTTAAAAAAAATTGTAGACCATTTGTAGTTTTTAGACCATTTGTAGACTTTTTCAAAAAAAATTGTTGCGGAGCAAAAAAAAGTGCAAAAAAGTGAATAAAAGAAAAAAAATTAGAGCGTGCTCCTCCCTTGTTTACGTGCCGCGCCGTGATTTTGTTCGTGTTCTAGGCTCGCGCCTCTAGTACGGTCTAGCCTAGGACCAGCATAGTACCGTCGTCGAGCGTTTATTCAACTTTGCATCTCTGATTTGATTATTGCTGACCTTTTTGCTACCATATTATAAGCCTTCCCAGCTTCACATACATCTACGTCGTGCGTTTCACTCTACCTGGTAATCGCTCTATCCAAGCTTTGGGAGTTTTGACTACGACGGTTGCCGATCACCGCCTGCTGCTAGGTAAGAACTGGTAAGAATTTGAGATTTTCTTGATGGATTTGTGACATCCACCACCACCTCTTGTTAGTAGTCTGTAGGATCATATTCTTGTGTGTTTCTATTGCTGCTAACCATGGCAGGATCACAAGAAGACAAGACTGACTGGGAGAACATGACAAATAAGGAGTTGCATGATAAATTTCAGCAAATGATGAGTGGACAGGTGCAAGATGTGCTAAATAGATTTGAAGAGGCCATGGAGAAGATAGATGGCATGGAGAAGATGTTCGAAACAAAGCTCGATAACAAGTTTAATGAATTGCTCGCGCGTCTTCCACCACCACCACCGGCTGCCCCTAACGCACCTCTACAACAAGAACAACAACAACAACGTCGCTTTCCAAATCAAGTGGGATGAGCACAGCGCGTTCCCATTGACCCTGGGCAAAATTCTCGTGCTGCTGTTGATGCTTCTGCCGCTCCTGCTGCTAGCGGAGGTGGAGGACCATTACGAGGATGAGGTTGACCAAAATCAGAACTATGTGCAACCACCAGCACCACCACCACCTGGTCGTCCTCAGGCATATCATCGCAACGGTAGGGCTCCACCACCACCTGAGGTACATGTATCTTCCTAAACTAAAATTGAATATTTCACCATTTGAGGGTAGATATGTTCCTGATATATATCTTACTTGGGAGTTAGAAACTGAACAACGATTTACATGTTTACAATATCTTGAGGAGAGACGTGTTCCTGCTGCTGTTTGTGCTTTCACTAGCTTTGCATGTGTTTGGTGGTCTGAACATTGTAGATTATATCCTATTGCAGCTACTTGGGATGCTTTGAAAACTGCTATGCGTACTCGTTGGGTTCCACCATATTATCAACGTGAATTACTTCAAAAATTGCAGCGTCTAAGAGAAGGAAAAAATTCTGTAGAAGAATATTATCAGGAATTACAAACTGGCATGATTAGATGTGGTATTGTTGAGGAGAATGAAGCTATGCTTGCACGTTTTATGGGTGGATTAAATAGAGAGATTCAGACCATTCTAGAGTATAAGGAGTATAATAATATTACTCGTTTATTCCATCTTGCTCGTAAAGCTGAACGTGAAGTGCAGGATCGACAGGCATTGGCGCGAACTAACTTTTTTGCAGGTCGATCTTCATCATGGATACCACGTCAATCATCTACTTCCACTCAACCAGCACCTCCATCAGGTGCCACCTCCAGCCGTGATACAAGAAAGCAGGCACAACCACCACTATCTGCCAAGAGCACACCTGCCGGACCTGTGCAGAGCTCTTCTTCTTCCATGGCATCAACGGGGCACACAAGTGATATTAGTTGTCATCGTTGTAAGGGAAGAGGACATTTTGCTAGAGAATGCCAATCTCAGCGTTTGATGATTGCTACTGAGGATGGTGGGTATGAGTCTGCTAGTGACTATGATGAGGAGACTTTGTCTCTTATTACACATGAAGAACACGGTGGAGAGGATTCTGATCATGAGACACAATACATGGCTGCTGAAGATGCTGACAGCTTTGAATGTTTAGTTGCACAACGTGTTTTGAGTGTGCAGGTTACACAAGCTGAGCAAAATCAGAGGCATAATTTGTTCCATACAAAGGGAGTGGTGAAGGAACGTTCTATTCGCGTCATCATAGATGGAGGGAGCTGCAATAAATTAGCTAGCATGGAGATGGTGGACAAGCTATCTCTCATCACAAGACCACATCCACATCCTTACTACATCCAATGGTTCAACAACAGCGCAAGGTTAAGGTAATACGTACTATTCATGTGCATTTTAGTAGCTCTACATATGCTGATTATGTTGATTGTGATGTGGTACCTATGCAAGCATGTTCCTTATTACTTGGTAGACCATGGCAATTTGATAAAAATTATGTACACCATGGTAGAAACAATCAATATACTCTTGTCCATAAGGATAAAAATATTACTTTTCTTCCTATGACTCCTGATTCCATTTTGAAAGATGATATTAATAGAGCTAATAAAGCAAAACAGGAGAAAAATAAGAGTGAAAATCAGATTGTGGCGAAAGAATTTAAGCAACAAATGAAGCCTAATAATAAACCATCTAGTGTTGCTTCTGAAATTAAATTGAAAAGTGCATGTTTACTTGCCACCAAATCTGATATTGATGATCTAGATTTTAGCAAATTTGTTTGCTATGCTTTTGTGTGCAAAGAGGCATTATTTTCATTCGAGGACGTGCCTTCCTCTTTGCCTCCTACTGTCACTAACATTTTGAAGGAGTTCGCTGACGTCTTTCCACAAGACGTGCCACCGGGGTTACCACCTATTAGAGGGATTGAGCATCAAATTCACTTAATTCCAGGTGCATCATTACCCAACCGTGCACCATACCATACCAATCCAGAGGAGACGAAGGAGATTATGCGTCAAGTACAAGAACTGCTCGACAAAGGTTATATACGCGAATCCCTTAGTCCTTGTGTTGTTTCTATCATTTTAGTGCCGAAAAAGGATGGTACGTCGCGTATGTGCGTTGATTGTAGAGGCATTAATAATATTACTATTCATTATCATCATCCTATTCCTAGGCTAGATGATATGCTTGATGAATTGAGTGGCCCTACAATATTCTCCAAAGTTGATTTGCATAGTGGATACCATCAAATTCGTATGAAATTGGGAGAAGAATGGAAAACAGCATTTAAAACTAAGTTTGGATTATATGAGTGGTTAGTCCTACCTTTTGGGTTAACTAATGCACCTAGTACTTTCATGAGGTTAATGAACGAAGTTATACGTGCTTTTATTGGCCGATTTGTGGTAGTTTACTTTAATGACATATTGATTTATAGCAAATCTTTGGAGGAACATTTGGAACATTTACATGATGTTTTTATTGCTCTATGTGATGCATGTTTGTTTGGTAACCTTGGAAAGTGCACCTTTTGCACCGACCGATTATCTTTTCTTGGCTATGTTGTTACTCCACAGGGAATTGAAGTTGATAAAGCCAAGATTGAAGCTATTGAAAGTTGGCCGCGGCCCAAAACGGTCACACAAGTGCGGAGTTTCCTTGGCGTTGCTGGTTTCTATAGGCATTTTGTGAGAGATTTTAGCACCATTGATGCACCTCTCAAGGAGCTTACAAAGAAGGACGTGCCTTTTGTTTGGGGTACCGCACAGGAAGAAGCCTTCACGGTATTGAAAGATAAGTTGACACATGCTCCTTTACTCCAACTTCCTGATTTTAATAAGACTTTTGAGCTTGAATGTGATGCTAGTGGAATTGGATTAGGAGGTGTGTTATTACAAGATGGCAAACCTATTGCATACTTTTCTAAAAAATTGAGTGGGCCTAGTCTGAACTATTCTACTTATGATAAAGAATTATATGCTCTTGTTCGGACCTTAGAAACATGGCAACATTTTTTATGGCCAAAGGAATCTGTTATACATTCTGATCATGAATCTTTGAAACTCATTAAATTTCAAGCAAAACTAAACCGTAGACATGCTAAATGGGTTGAATTCATTGAGACTTTCCCTTATGTCATTAAACACAAGAAGGGTAAAGAAAATGTTATTGCTGATGCATTGTCTCGTCGTTATACTATGATTTCACAACTTGACTTTAAAATATTTGGTTTGGAGGCCATCAAAGATCAATATGTGCATGATGCTGAATTTAAAGATGTATTGTAGAATTGTAAGGAAGGGAGAACTTGGAACAAGTTCATTCTTAACGATGGATTTGTGTTTCGTGCTAACAAGCTATGCATTACAGCTAGCTCCGTTCGTCTTTTGTTGTTGCAGGAGGCGCATGGAGGAGGATTAATGGTACACATTCTCATTAAGAAGGCGGAGGATATACTTGCTACGCATTTCTTTTGGCCAAAGATGAGATGGGATGTTGAGCGTTTTTTTGCTCGCTGCACTACATGTCAAAAAGCTAAGTCATGACTCAATCCTCATGGTTTATATATGCCTTTGCCTGTACCTAGTGTTCCTTGGGAGGATATATCTATGGATTTTGTTTTAGGTTTACCTAGAACAAAGAAGGGGAGGGATAGCATATTTGTTGTCGTGGATAGGTTCTCGAAAATGGCACACTTTATCCCATGTCATAAAAGCGATGATGCTGTTAATGTTGCTGACTTGTTCCTTCGTGAAATTATTCGCTTGCATGGTGTTCCAAATACTATTGTTTCAGATCGTGATACTAAATTTCTTAGCCACTTTTGGAGATGTTTATGGGCTAAGTTGGGGACTAAACTCCTTTTCAGTACAACTTGTCACACCCAAACAGATGGACAAACTGAAGTAGTCAATAGAACATTGTCTACTATGCTTAGGGCTGTTTCGAAGAATAACAAGAAAATGTGGGAAGAATGCTTGCCTCATATTGAATTTTCTTATAACCGTTCATTGCATTCTACTACTAAGATGTGCCCTTTTGAAATTGTGTGTGGTTTCCTACCTCGTGCACCTATTGATTTGTTGCCTCTTCCATCTTCAGAGAAGGTTAATTTTGATGCTAAAGAAAGTGTTGAATTGATTTTAAAAATGCATGAGTTATCTAAGGAAAACATTGAGCGTATGGATGCTAAATATAAACTTGCTGCAGATAAGGGTAGAAAACATGTTGTGTTTGCACCTGAAGATCTTGTTTGGTTACATTTGCGTAGGGATAGATTTCCTAAATTGCGCAAATCAAAGCTAATGCCACATGCTAATGGTCCTTTTAAGGTGTTAGAGAAAATAAATGATAATGCATATAAACTTTAGCTGCCTGCAGGTTTTGGGGTTAGTCCCACTTTTAACATTGTAGATTTGAAGCCTTATTTGGGTGAGGATGATGAACTTTCGTTGAGGACAACTTCATTTCAAGAAGGGGAGGATGATGAGGACATGAATACCATTTATACACCCACAGCCCCGACTGCTAAACATACTGGACGAATTACTAGAGCTCGTGCACGCCAATTGAATTATCAGGTACTTTCGTTTCTTGGTAACGATTCTAATGTTCATGAGAATATGATGCTGCCTAAATTGGATACATTTGTTTTGCTTACAAATGAAGGGCCTAGCTTGGACAAGAAAGATGAACCCTGGAACAAGTTCAAGCATGGAGATGATGGCATGCGCAAGGGGATCAAGAATGGAGTTACATGTGATGATTTCAGGACTTTGAAGCCATCATAAGGAGTGCATGAAGCCTTGGACGAAATATACAAGATGACACTTCATAAATTTCGTTCAGAGGCTATTTTAGGTGCTGCGTCACCTTATTATTGGGTCGGGCCCATGTATTTTCGAAATACTTAAGTATAGGCTGTTTTTAGAGTCCGTATGTGTGGGGGAACAAGAGTTAGGGTTGGTTTCGGACCCCTCCTCCAAGGGCCACGAAATCCCCCCTCTTCCTCCATATATACAGCCCTTAGGGCGTCATTTAGACTTTGGGTTTTGTTTAGATTAAAAGTTCGCCATAGCTGCAACTTCGCGTACTTCGTTTGTGTCCAATGACCAGACCAAGACGTCACAGAACCCCACCTTGAACAATAAAGCTTTCATCTTATATTCGCAATATCCAGATTGCAATCTCAGTTTCTTGCTTGTTCTTCGTTTGCTCGCAGGAAACAGACCCTCGCGGTCAGGTTGATCATGCTCTGGCGTGGTCCATAACCCCTTGGAAGTTAGTTTAGCGATTGGTAAGGCGCGACGTCTCGCACGTTCGTAGTCGGATCGTCAAGGTCGACTCCCACAGAAACGATAGCCACCATCTCATCGAAACATCGGGACACCTTCGCCTCTATCAATGCTTCCATCTTAGGAGGCGAGAGTGATGATGTGCCATCTTCGGCCTTCATCCACGGCGACAACAACGAGATGGTTGAGCATGGGATTTTCCCTTCGACCATGGCGACATGTGATGACTTGAGTGACTTTTGCCACCATATTGAGACTGAGAGTGACTTCACCACAAGCCCCATATATGATGTGTTTCCACAATTCCCATGTGAGGAGAGCCACAACCCCCACCTCTTGAGTGAGATGAGTGACTCCACCATATGTGCGTTTGAGCGCACCTATTTTGAGGGAGTGAGTGAACCACCACATAGAGAGAGAGAGAGTGATAGTTGATAGGTCATGTAAGGCCTCTTCGATTTCTAACGACTTAACCTCTACCTCTATTGTGTCTTCTCATTTGGTGCTAGGTCCCATATATGATGACGCACCGATTCGCGACGACTTCGTCCTACCTTTGGACAAGACGATGGCCATGGTGGAATGTGATGCACCCCCCACATGGTTCCATCAAGATGAAGATGACCAACATTTGGTCTTTCCCACCTCACCTACACCACATGAGTGGAATGACAAAAGGTAACATAGATGAAGGTGATGCTCTAGTCCCACTAGTGGACATTCTTGACGTTGATTGCTTGCATGATGTTGATCAACCTATTTCCATGCTTCATGCTAGTGTGACTTCCCCATGCAATGATTTACCCATTTATGATGAGTATGATGATTTCCATGTGGAGTCTATTAGTTGTGATGCCATGTTACATAGGATTTCTTGTGATAATTCTCTCGGTCACATCATGTTTGCCAATCCGCTTGACTTGTCATATGCTATGCATAAGATCAATCATATGATATATTTGCAATCTCTTCATAGTGACTATGCATATGCCATTAAGATTAACCCAATTTGCACTCATGGCATAGATGACAAGCCTATGGTTATTGGCATTTGTTTCTCTTGTGATGATATTGACATGCTACCTTTGCATCATTTATCTCATATGCCATGCCATAACCACCTAGCTTCGGATATGCATTGTTTTGGATGTTGTCCATTTTGTCCATATGATGTTTCCAACATTGCTCATGAGGAGACCCCATTTTAGGAGATTTTGATTCATCCCATTCATTGCATGATCCCAATACTTGTGTGCCCAATATGCTCCCCATGAATAACAATGCTATTGTTGTGCCTTATACTTGTATGCTCAATTTGCATCCCCATCATGTTATACACAATAACTATTCTTTCATGATGGATGACATGTTCTTAAACCATGCATCAAATTTCTTTGAGCGATGCTTATCTTGTGCTAACTCTCACGTGCACATACACATCATGATGGATGATGTGTACATTTACCACACACACAATCTCTTTCATTTGTGTCTCTTTTGTGTAGGTACCCACGAATTCTTGTCAACCTCGCAATCCCACGAGTTGACAAAACGAGCTCTAGAGAGCAATGATGACTTGGGATCCCATGGAGTGTCTTTCCCACCGCTCTCTTCGCGCAAAGTCTTCGCACATTTCTTCTACATGACCCTCACTTGGCAATGGGTTACTGTTCATTACATATTTGATGCCCATCTTTCCATGTTCACTTTGCATGATATGCTCATTACTATGCCTTTGCCATGCATTTGTGACCCATGCTTTGCATTACACATGATGATTGATTCTAGTACTTGTATGTGTCTTTGCAAGCTTGGTGGAGATATCACTTGTTATTGCCATGTTTGCTTTAAGCCCCATGCCTATGATGATACTATGATCTTGCTTTGTGTTCGTGCTTGCGATATGTCATGTGCATTGTCTATGCCTATTATTTGCTCACATGATATGATTGCCATGAATTCTTATAGTATGTTGCATCTTTGCACTACTAGCTTGCACGACTTGATTACTATGACTGCTCGCCTTGTTGCATCACCCATGATTCATACTTGCTCATTACATGCGGTTGATGACAACCATTTACATGCTTTGCACATGATTGTTATTGTTTCTTGTCATATATCTCCATGTGTTGCATCTCTCATGCTAGATGATTTGCCATGTATTGAGTGCAACCATGCCTTTATTCTTGCTCACGAGATTTCCCCCATAGCATTCTCACATATATGTGGAGATTTTGACATATTTCTTGTGAAGCATGCTTGTCTTACCTCTTTGCACAATGTACCTAGTGCCACGAATATTGCCATTGTTGCATCATATTATTCATGCACTTGTGCTTCTAACGGTTATGTGCAAGAGAAGAGAACCATCATGATGGGTGATGTGTTTATCTACCATGCGCATATGTTCTTTATTTTATTATGTGCATGTGTAGGATACTTGGACTTTGTGTCGACTTCCACCTCACATGAGTTGACCATTCGAGCTCTTGAGAGCGAACCACTTGCGACCGACTCGCTTCTACACCGCTTTTGCTTGTGTTTCGGCATTGTGAAGAACACACAAGGACATGCTTTCAAGGTGATATCCTTCTCTTTTGAGAACCCCCAAACCATGATCATGGATATTATGGATCATACTACTTGTGTTGCTTGCACCATGAGACTTATTGTTCATCTTGGACCACTTGATTGCACACATGTTAGAGATCTTGCTTCGACTTGTCATTTTCACCGTTCCATGCATCATGATATATATGCATTGTGGGTTGCATCCAATTCTTGGATTACTTGCTCCTATCATATGTTTGGTTGCAACAATGTCACTTCTTCACATATGCCATGTCCCATTGCTTGTCATGTGATTGACTTGATTGCCTCACACATGATGAACAATTGCTCTTTCTATTGTGTTGAGTGCCATACTATCTTCACTACACCCTATGCACGTTATGCTTGGATTATCTTACACTTGACTCATGTGTTTAGAAACTTCATTTTATTTGGTGTTGTGAATGTTTCCTATGCCAACCATAGACCATTTGTCGAGTGATATATGCATGATTGCTATGACCATGAGGTAGATGCTTATTCTCTTCTCACACACATTTGCATCGCTACCTCACATTTACATGCTTGTTTCCATGATGACCTTCATTATGTTCAATTTATGTGGTTACATGCCATGTCACAATCCGTTGTCACACCATATGCTATGCTTGATGACGACACTTGTTGGGTGAATCACCTCTTGAATGCTCAGTTTTGCACTAATGCTAACCACATTTGTTTTTCCAAGTGTTTGTTGTCCTTGCTCCTTTTGAAGGAATCACTAGATGGTGCGACATTGGAGAGTGCCCATTTCGAGCTTCAAGATGACATATACTTGGTGAGCGTCCACTCCTACACGTCGACACCATCTCTTTCCCATGGTGATTTGGATTTCGATCCAAGGTCAGATCTTTCCCAAGGGGGGGGGATGATGCGGAGCATCCTACGGACATCACCATGTCAAGAGTCCATTTGGCAAGTGACACGTGCGACATCTACTTCACATAAACAAAGGTGAATCATCTCCTTTACACGTGTTCACTTGAACCTCTTAAGGATGGTATACTACTTGACACTCCTCCCATGTGCATGCATAGGTATTGTCGGAGCTTCACGGATGTCGAGGAGGAGTGCAAGCGCCAAGGAACGACTACACCCTCCGCGAGGGAGGCATGGAAGAGAAGACGGAAGAAAGGAGAAGAAGAAGACGGAGAAGCTGCAGGAGCCAGGCCGGACATCCGGACCGCCATCCGGATCATCCGGGCTCATCCGGTCCCGCTCTGTATCATCCGGGTAATTGCGTCCGAAGACACCCGAAGCTTGCAGAATCTCCACGGTAGAGCCAGATCATCCGGACGAGGTCTCTGATCATCCGAACGATGCCCGGATCATCCGGACCCCCATCCGGATCATCCGGCCTTGCCTGCGTGCATGCCCCCGGGCCGAGGCCCATGTACCTGTTTCGCCCCCTCACTTACCCCTTCGCCCACTAGACTATAAATAGACCTCCTCCACCTCCTTTGTAGGGTTAGCATTGTGATAGCTCATTTGAGAGATAGAGCTACACTCATCCATATCGGATCTACTCCACGAGAGAGACCGCGGCCTCTACTGAGAAGATCCCTTTGGATTCAAGCCCCCTTTCTAAGGGAAGATCCCCCCTTGGATTCAAAACCTCCTCATGGAGAAGTCCGGCTACCTTTGTATCATCCGTTGTTGACTTTGGATCTTGTATCTCACCTTTGTGTTCATCGGTCTAGCGCATGTGTGATCTATTCTTATTGGTTGAGTGATTCTCTCGTGTTTCCGCTTGTGTTTTCTCTCCGTTCTTCCCTGTGTTCTTCGTGTTCTTCGTGGGATCCGCTCCTTTCATGAAAGATCGCCCCCTAGGGTTCCTACCCTACATCAATCAAGTTCATCGAGAGCATGAAGACAATGGGAATCCTCCACGACAAGAGCAACACGAGGTTGACAAACCTCCGTGCCAAGAGCACCATGAGTTGAACAATCATCTACAACATGGGCGTCATCATCCCCGACCCCAACACAGTGAAGAGAAACGCTACGGCAAGCTCAAGTTCACCATGCCCAAGTTCAACGGAAGCAACGATCCCGAAGAGTACCTTTCATGGGCATTCAAAGTTAACAAGATCTTCCGTTTGCACAATTATGAAGAAGAGAAGAAGATCGCAATGGCATCCCTTGAGTTCCAAGACTATGTGCTCATTTGCTGGGAACAAGTCATTGAGCGTCGCGCGACAAGAGGTGAACCACCCATCACTACTTGGGCGCAAATGAAGGATGTCATGAGAGCACGCTTCGTACATACCTACTACAATCGCGACCTCTTCAAGAAACTCCGACAACTCAAGCAAGGAACCAAGAGCGTTGAAGAATACTACAAGGAGATGGAGATTGCAATGATAAGAGCCAATGTCATGGAAGATGATGAGCAAACAATGGCACGCTTCTTGAATGGACTCAATCATCCCATCAAGAAGATCGCCGACTTCCAACCATATTCAAATCTCATCGAGCTAGTGCACCAAGCTACCAACGAGGAACGCCAAGTGCAAGATGATTTCAAGTATGCCAAGTTCTCATCCAAGTCCTACGGCTTCACCAACAACCAAGCTTCAACGACTCCAACACCGACTACAAAGCCTTCTTCTACCAACATCGATAAATCGACTTCCAAGAAAGCTTCGTCAAATACAAGCCATCCTACTATGAGCAAATTCAAGCCAAGAGCTTCATCATCATCAACCCCAACCGATGAGACCGTCAAGACGAGTTCCTTCAAATGTTTCACTTGCGGAGGCCGAGGCCACAAGTCCTATGAGTGGACCAACAAGCGAACCATGGTCTTCAACGACGATGGCACTTATGACTCCATGAGTGAAGGCGAAATGGAAGCCCTTGAGCAAGTCGCCATGCACCGCCAAGTGGACAATGAAGAAGAACAAGTCTTTTGCGATGAAGACTCAAGTCCCGCACTTGTTGTCTCCAAAGTCTTGACCCTCCAACATCACCAAGAAGACCAAACATACACCATATTCCACACCAAGGCCGGCATCAAATGGATGATCCGTCAAAGTCATCATGTGTAACGCCCTCTATGCGGCTATATCTCCCACGTGTCGAAGCACGACTTAGAGGCATAACCGCATTGAAAGCAATGTCGCAAGTGAGGTAATCTTCACAACCACCCATGTAATACATTAAGGGGAAAAGATACATAGTTGGCTTACAATCGCCACTTCACACAATTACATGAATAAAGCATTACATCAACCAGATACAATCAAGGTCCGACTACGAAACCAAAATAAAAGAAGACTACCCCAAATGCTACACAGATCCCCGATTGTCCCAACTGGGCTCCACTACTGATCAACTGGAAACGAAAAAAAAACGAACACGATCTTTAGTGAGCTCCTCCTTGAGCTTGGTTGCGTCATCTGCACGGTTCCACGGCACCTGCAAGCTGGTTTTGGAAGTATCTGTGAGTCACGGGGACTCAGCAATCTCACACCCTCACGATCAAGACTATTTAAGCTTATAGAAGGGTAAAAGGTATGAGGTGGAGCTGCAGCCAGCGACTAGCATATTTGGTGGCTAACATATGCGCAAAAGAGAGCGAGAAGAGAAGGCAAAGGCACCAGCGGTAAACTATGATCAAAAAGTGATCCTAGAACAACCTACGTCAAGCATAACTCCAACACCGTGTTCACTTCGCGGACCCCGCCGAGAAGAGACCATCACGGTAACACACGCGATTGATGTATTTTAATTAAGGTCAACTTCAGGTTCTCTACAACCGAACATTAACAAATTCCCATCTGCCCATAATCACGGGCACGGCTTTCGAAAGTTCAAATCCCTGCAGGGGAGTCCCAACTTAGCCCATTACAAGCTCTCACAGTCAACGAAGGATATTCCTTCTCCCAAGACAATCCGATCAGACTCGGCATCCCAGTTACAAGACATCCTCGACAATGGTAAAACAAGTCCAGCAACACCGCCGGAATGTGCCGACAAATCCCGATAGGAGCTGCACATATCTCGTTCTCAGGGCACACTCAAATTGTCCAAACTTCCGGTCGGCCAGCCCAGAGTTGCCCCTGGTGGCCACCGGCGGCTGACAGGTTGTACTAACACTCAGAGGAGCACTGGCCCGGGGGGTTAAAATAATGATGACCCTCAGGAGCGCGACTCCCAAGGGAAAAATAGGCTAGGTGGCGAATGGTAAAACCAATGTTGGGAATTGCTAGAGGAGTTTTATTCAAGGCGAACTATCAAGGGGTTCCCATTATAACCCAACCGTGTAAGGAACGCAAAATCCGGGAACATAACACCGATATGACGGAAACTAGGGCGACAAGAGTGGAACAAAACACCAGGCATAAGGCCGAGCCTTCCACCCTTTACCAAGTATATAGATGCATTAATTAAATAAGATATATTGTGATATCCCAACAAATATCCATGTTCCAACAAGGAACAAACTCCAATCTTCACCGGCAACTAACAACGCTATAAGAGGGGATGAGCAAAGCGGTAACATAGCCAAACAATGGATTGCTAGGACAAGGTGGGTTAGAGGCTTGGATTAACAATATGGGAGGCATGATAAGCAAGTGGTAGGTATCGGAGCATAGGCATAGCAAAAGAGCGAGCAACTAGCTAGTAAAGATAGAAGGGATTTCGAGGGAATGGTCATCTTGCCTGAAATCCCTCTAGGGAGAAGAACTAGTCCATGAAGGAGACACACGGACATAGTCAAACGGGTCCTCACAAACGCGACGTTATCGGAACCAACCCGAAGAAGCAACATCGGAAAGTAGCACACAACATAGTAAACAACCAACACATGAACATGGTATGATATGCGGGATGCGGTATGTGATGCATATGCATGATTTGGAAAGGAATGATTGAACCTGGCCACAACTTGGAAATCCAACAGTGCCACTAGAAAGGTGAGGTGATTTCAGTTGAAATCGATATAGAGATCACCGGAATCGGATGCACGGTTTGGGAATGGCAAGCAAAACAAATATAGCACCGATCTGCGATAATTAGCAAGTAGCCAACTAAATGCATCAAGATAAATATGCTATGGTACTCAAACATGACCACAAAATACATGGCTGGTAGCCACTCATGATGCTTGACAAAAGATGAACACAGAGCTACGGCTAATTCACTCATTAACAGGTTCAAACAAGCATGGCAAAAGTGCAAATGATAGCAGGTTTCAGACTTAGTGAAATTAACAGTAGGTCAGGAATTTATCAGCAGGAAGCAATGTTTAGAGCACGATAACTACATGCTACAGGAACATTTCATGGAAACGCAAGGCATTGCATGAAGCTACTCTAAGCATATAAGAAAAGTCCCTTAGTGACCATGAGCCAAAAGGGATCAGAAAATACAATTGCAAGCATGTGAACGTAGCAAAAACATAAACAGATTCAGACTTGGTGAAAAACTGGAGCATGGCACAATAGTTAACGAGTAGGCATGTTTGCGAGCTCGATGCACTCACTATGAGGCATTGCATGAAAAACTAAGCATACACCCATGGATAAGACATGGCAAGAAGAACAACATAATATGCATGGATCAACAACAACAAGCTTGGCAAAATCGCTAAACATGTTAACAATCTGCCAGGAATATTTTATAGCAAAAGTAGAGCTCGATTGACTCAAGCTACGGTGCTCCATAATTGCAAACAAAGACATGGATGGATAGAGCACCAGAATATTAACAAAACATCCTTACTGATCATCCTCAAAAGAGGCACGGATCACTAGGAAACAACATGAACATATGGCATAACAACAAAAACAGAAGAAGGACTTAGTGAAATTCTAAGTCCCTGAAATCAGCATTACCGATTACGCTACTTTGCAAGCTTGTGCTAGCCACCGCAAATATCACCAAAATACATGGCATACACCCCTATAAAGATGGCATGGCATTCTACAAAACACATCTAGAGCTCAGGATCATAGCATGCACACATTAATCATGGAAAAAATGACAAAAGGCCATTTGCTGAAACAGATCTGACATAATCATCACATAGCCCTCTTCCAACAGAATTTCAGGCATCAAGATGAGCTCAAATGAAATGCAATGATATGAAATGATGTACTCGTCGAGGCGAACATTTTGATATGCTACACGCATGAATCGGAGCTACGAGTGCAGAGTTATGGCATGATGAAAATGGGCACAAGAATCTGGAAACTTCGGGGACTTAGTGAAAATTTTACCTCCACGAAAGTCAACGCGGGACGGAGGGATCCAGGACGACGAGATCCGGGACGCGGGGGTAGTGTTTGATTCGTCTCCTGGTGGATCTCATCCACCCGGAGCAGATCCGGCCGGAGTTGACTCCGGCGAACTCGAGGCCGTCTCCGGCGAGGCGAGGACCGGGCGGCACACTCCGGCGAGGGTTGGCGTGAGCTCTGGCAAGCATGGCGCGGGGGCGGCGCCGGTGAAGAGGGGGCGGCGCACAGCGTGTTTGGCGGCAAGCGGCGGCGCGTTCGCCAGCGAAGGCGAGGCGGCGGGGCGGCGAAGAGGCGGCGGTGCCGGCGATGGTCGGCGGCGGCGGGGATGGATGGCGCGCGGCGGGGCGCTCGTGATGGAGGCGTCGGTGAGATGGAGAGGTGCGGGCGGCGCTCCGGCGTCGGCGGGCGGCGCATGCGCCGGCGAGGAACGGCAGCAGGCGGCACGCGGGAGGGAGCGAGCGCTCGGGCCCGGTCGGCTCGCGCGGGCCAGCCCCGGGCCCCGCATGCCGGCGGCGGGCGTGGTAGAGAGAGAGGGAGGCGGCCGGCTGAGGTGGCGGCCCTTGGTTGGTTTGGGCGGTGGAGGAGGCGACGTGGCACGCCCTGATTCGTCGGGGTGACGCGTCCGGCGGACATGTCCGGTGCGGGATGGACGTGTCCGGCGGCGCGAGGAGGGAGATGGCTAGGGTTTGGACTGCGCGAAAATTTGGGGAGAGCCACATATATATAGGTAGAGGGAGCTAGGAGAGTCCAAATGAGGTGCGGTTTTCGGCCACGCGATCGTGATCGAATGACCAAGACGACGGAGGAGGTTTAGGTGGGTTTTGGGCCACTTTGGAAGGGTGTTGGGCTGCAACACACACGAGGCCTTCTCGGTCCCTCGGTTAACCGTTGGAGTATCAAATAAAGTCCAAATGGTACGAAACTTGACAGGCGGTCTACCAGTAGTAAACCAAGGCCGCATGACAAGTCTCGGTCCAATCCGAAAACGGTTAACACCCGCACACGAAAAGAGGTAAGAAGGGACACCGGGTGACATAGGAGCGCCGGATTGCAAAATGGACAACGGGGAAAATGCTCGGTTGCATGATACGAACATGTATGCAAATTAAATGCACATGATGACATGATATGCAATGCATGACACGCAAGCAATGACAACACAACAATAGCGAATAACTGGAGGACACCTGGCACATCGGTCTCGGGGCGTTACAACACTCCACCACTATGAGAGGATCTCGTCCCGAGATCTAGAATGGCACCGGAGGGAAAAACGGAGGAGAAAGAGAAGAGGTAAAACTAAGTTGCTTCTCTGACCAATGAGTGAAACCAAAGAAGCTTGAGAGGTTGAACAAATTGAATGAAAGAATGCAACGGAGATGAACGAAGTAGAAAACACTCCGTTAGAAAAGAGGAACAAGGAAGAACAAATTCGGGTAGCACTCCTATTGAAAAGAGATGCAAATACTTGATATGATGAAAAGACCTTGAGCAAAAGGCACAACACTCTAGATAAATGGATAGGCATGAAAACAACATGATCTTTGACAAAACAAGATGATGGGTTGAAAAGAGCAACATGACAATGCCTCCGGAACAAAAGAATAGAAGATAGATAATTGAAATAGGAGAATGGAGAAGAAAATGCCAACTACTGACACAAAAGAGTTTGAAAAGGCATCTTTAGGAGAAGGGTCGAATGGAGTTGTTGGAAACCCAACAACGAAAAGATAGGATTGAAGTGGGCTTATGGAAAACATCTCGAAATTATGAGGTGAAATTCTGCCACTAACAGAAATGATAGATTGGATTGATATCAATAAGGAGATGAGACGCTTATATCACTGGGAGGATAAATGAAGAAATTGGGCCATATATAAGCACCATAAATAGCAACAATCCTTAGGGAAGACTTTAGGTGAAATATAACCCAAGATAACTCCGATGACGATATTGATGGATTTAAAATACCTCATTCTTAACAACATTTGAATCATGAAACATGAACTCAAATTATCAAGAATGCCATAATACCACCTCCAATGATACGTTAAAAAGAATTGCACTTCCGATAGAAAGATCAAGAATACTTGAGCTCCTATGAAAAGAATGTTGATGAACACTTCGAAAATAAATTAAATCCTTGATGGACCATCATGTAGAACCTTCATGAAGAACTCCGTTAAACAAAGAATGATCAAACGGAAGGAAAGAGAAGTTGAAAGCACAAGGTGAATCCTTGTATCGATTAGATGAATCTTTGCGACGAGATAAAGTGGAAACTTGGAACTCCGGAAAAGAAAAGATGAAACAAGTGAAACCGAGAATTTTGATGAGGCTCCAGAATAAGGAATTGAGTTCACTCGATGAAACAAGAATAAGAATTACATTATGCTTATCCTTCATCAATTAAATTGATGATAATCAATGTATTTGGCATACTACTTATTCTCGTTGAAAAGGATTAAGAGAGATGTCGATAACTTGATAAGGTCTTCAACGAAACACCGGCAGGATTGAAACAACGAATGAATTGATATGATAAACAAGGAAGAGAATTCTTGAAAAAACCACCGTAAGAATTGAAAATGAACGAAGAGAAGATAAAGAAACACCAGGAATAATTATGAAATGAATGAAGATGCTTGAGAGGATTTAGATACATGAGAACGAAGAGATAACGAACTGATTATAGATCAGTTGAACGATGCACCGGTATGATCGGAGAATGATAACTGAAAGCTGAGAATGAATAATCCTGAATTGATGGACTCCGGATGACAAACTAAGAAGACTCTTGAATTTCTTCGGATGGGTGAAAAGAATTCCCACAACCCAAAAAAACAACTATGAGAGGATGGCATCGAACTAGAACCACGAATCTTCGAGAGAACGGATAAGATATGGAGGTAAAGCTCTTCGTCGGTCTTCAAATGTTGAGAATGACGATGAGAAACACCACTGTCGGTGTCAAAACCGGCGGATCTCGGGTAGGGGGTCCTGAACTATGCGTCTAGGCCGGATGGTAACAGGAGGCTGGGGACACTTTGTTTTACCCAGGTTCGGGTCCTCTCGATGGAGGTAATACCCTACTCCTGCTTGATTAATATTGATGATATGGGTAGTACAAGAGTAGATCTACCACGAGATCAAGGAGGCTAAACCCTAGAAGCTAGCCTATGGTATGATTGTCGTGTATGGAGTTGATTATGTCCTACAGACTACAACCCTCTGGTTTATAAAGACATTGGATAGGGTTAGGGTTACACAGAGTCGGTTACAATGGTAGGAGATCTTGAATATCCGCATCGCCAAGCTTGCCTTCCATGCCAAGGAAAGTCCCATCCGGACACGGGACGAAGTCTTCAATCTTGTATCTTCATAGTCCAGGAGTCCGGCTGAAGGTATTGTCCGGCTACCCGAACACCCCCTAATCCAGGACTCCCTCAGTAGCCCCTGAACCAGGCTTCAATGACGACGAGTCCGGCGCGCAAATTGTCTTCGGCATTGCAAGTCGGGTTGCTCCTCCAAGTCCTTCATAGAAGATTTGTAAACACCAAGAGTAGTGTCCGGCTCTGTAAAATAAGTTTCCACATATTGCCATAGAGAGAATAATATTAACACAAATCAAATCTGCTGACGTATTCTGCAGTGCGCCATCACACTACAGCCAAGTCCTTTACTCGAATCATTTTTACTTTTCCACCTCAGCATGTTTTGCGAGGCGGTTTCCTCGGCACGTCTTGTCAAGCAGAGATGGTGTACTCTTTTTACGGGATTCTCATCAATACGGACGTGGGTAACCCAACCGCGCCATTTATCACGGCGCTCGGGAGATAAGCGAGTTTTACCAGGCTGGTGGGGACACGTAGTTGCGTCCGCCCATATAAGGGGATAAGAATCCACCCTTTCACCTATGCCTTCTTCCTCCTTTGCCTATCCATTTTCCGCGCACTCAAGCTCCAGCGCCCAAGTCTGCACTTCCCAGCTCCAACGCCGGAATGTATCCGAGCTCCAACGCCGGACTATATCCGAGGTGTCATATCACCTTTGGTTCAAAAAAGTTGAAGGAGTTTAGCCGAGCTTAATGCTGGAAATGCCCTCTATGGAGCCATCCACTAGCGCCCGAGCTTTATGCCGGACTGCTTCCGAGGTGGTGCACCACCCCGACTATGGGCCGATTTTTTGTCAATATTTTTTATTGGTGCAATTTATTTTCTGCCGAGATATATAGCAAGTAGCCCTCAAGGTGTGTATCGGTCTAAAACCCGAGATGCACATGAAGGATGACATAAGACCGCTGATCCCAGTAGCCACTGAGACTCAGGTTGATTTGCAAAATCGGCCTGAGGATCAAGTCCTAGCTCGGCAGAATACTTCGGGACACAAAAGCGGCATGCTCAGTCCTCAAGACTCAGGTTGGGTGCGGCCGACCAACCTGAGGATCAAAATCTCCTCGGAAACTATATTGCACATGAAATTTTCTGCAATGGACAAGCAATGCAGTAGCCCCCGAGACACTGGTCGGGTGGCAACACCAGATCAGGGGATCGATGTGCCCCTTTAACATTTGTAAATAATAAGCCCGAAGCCCAATAGCCCCCGAGCCTTAATGCGGGCACGGGTGGCCGAATTAAGGATCAATATCCATAGTAAAATCACAAATTATGTGTAATGACTCTATGTATCCAAGTACTTTACGTCATTAATGCTCGGATCCGCATTGTATAAAACTTTGTTGACCGAGCATCGGCTTCCACCTCCTTGGCCAGTAGCCGAGGAGTGTTTGTCCTACTTTATAAAGCCTTTATGAGGGCAAAGATTTACGACAAACAAGGCAATCTGGCCACACGGTTTTATAAACAAAGGTACGCAGAGAGATATGTTATATTACTATTTAACAGAAGAAATGTATTCCAAGGAAAATAGTCCCGCTATCGGTTCCTTTCTTTGGGTTGTCATGCTAAGCATGATCATGAAACCTCAGATCGAATGTAAGAGCAAAATATCGAGTATTTAGTTTGGGAGGCCAGTTAATAGCCCCCGGTAGTGTTCGGCGATAGTCGAGGTCAAGCCGTAAACACTTCGGCCAATGTTATGAATGGCCCGTCATTTAACATAGTCATCGGATCACTGACCAGTTTACGCTTATTGTGACAGTCAGTTTTCGGCTTTCTCCACTGAGGCGCTTAACCATGTGAGCTGGAAGCACAATCGCAGTGGTTCTCCCTTGGCACGCCTAGCCGAACAAAATGGAACGTAGGAAGCAAGTGCAGGAGCCGGGCAACCCAACTATTGACTGAAGACACAATTCGAAACCGATGCATATATAGCAATATCTGAGAATGTATTTGCCGAATCCCTAAAGGTGTCCGGCGTTGCACCGCGAGACTAATGCTAGAAAAGCACAAATAGTTTTAAAAGTGCCAAAAAAGCTTGGAAAACCAAGAAACGTCAGTCAAAACATGACGTCCGAACAATATCAAGTGTTCGGTGCCAATCCGAAAATTGGTCTTAGAAAAAAAAGAGTGCTTCTGTCGTGCTTTAACATTACACATCCGATCTCAAGACTTCAAGCGGGTCAGCCTACGGCTGGCTATTGACCACACACTCACGTCGAAAAAGGAGTGATAGAAAAAGACTTTGCATCGACCAAGAAGAAAACACATTTACTATAAAATATCTCATATAAATTTAAGAGCCCCCAAGTGACTTGGGTGAAAGAATGATTTCATGTACCGAAGTACTTATATCATATCTATGTTCAACCGAACTTTAAACGCGTCTTAACCGACCGTCGGCTTCTCCCTCTTCGGTTAAGGACCGAAAAGTGTTATGTACTCCATCGGTTAAGAATATCGACGGTGTTTCCAATAACCAGGCAACCATGCCATAAGGCTGTAACAGACAAAGCGCGCTCAGGGAACTTATGCTATATTACTATGCTATATTACTGCGAAGAGTAAGAAGCATCTTCAAAGAAAATAGTACCCCCACCGATACCTTTCTTCGGTGCTCATTGTTATTATGAGACTTGTGCAATAGATTTTTTGTACTCATGAGTTCCGTTGTGTGCCGACCATCATTGAATAACTATAAGAGCGCTAGCTTTCGGCTTCACCCAGTCTGAGGTCCGGCTCAGGCGACCCGATCGTGACAATCGCAGAGGTGCTCCCTTTACTCCCTAGCTGAACAATCGGGAAAGTAGGGGTAAACACAGGAGCGAGGCAACCCAGCTTGCAAATTGCTTAAGTCAATATGGTGCATATTGTGGCATAATACACGAACAAGGAACGAAGCCGTACAAGTATAATCACATGCAAGAGGAAAAGCTTTATAAAGGAAGCCCCCAAGTGAATTGGGTCCTTAAATTTGTGTGTCACAAACAAAGTTTGGGCAACGAAAAAAATTTACAAGCAATTTTTTTCCAAAAAAGTATAATGCTTGGTCGAACCGAACACAAGTTAAAAATTTAAAACTTTGAGCATGAAGGCAACTTAGCTGGTTAATGTGTTTGGTATTGATGACGCGGTCCGAGCTTGATGTGGGGCAAGGTTCCATCCCCCAAGCCGGTCCCGAGGTGGCGGAGTGGAGAGGTCGACGCAACGAAGTGGTGACATAGCACGGTCAATGCAGACCGGCAGAGTGACGCCGAAGTCCCCGGATCATTTTCCTGTGCACAAAAAATAGTGCAAACCGGAGATAATAGTAATAATGATAATTAAAAAAATGTTGCATAATAAATAATTTATGCAAAGTGAGTAATAAAAGAAATATGGCCCGGTGTCGAAGTCAATGTCGATGCAGGGCGTCGGCGTGATGCGGTAAAGGCGTGGCAAAGCCTGAATTCACAGGTCGGTCCGAGTTCCGGATGCGGCATTCGCCGGACTATGTACGGAGACTAACCGAACCATCATGCGACCGTCGTTAATGCGGCCACCATTTGATAGACCTGTGTACATATGATGGACAAACCAGAGTAATAATTCCTTGAGAAAAATTGAACCCAAACAAGCAAAAAATACTCGGATTAATAGCACCTGGTTTATTTGTTGTAGCAATCCGAAGGAAGGTGATTCCCAAAATTGGGACTCGATCCGCACACCCATTACCGGAGTAGGTTGATGAAGAGATGGCGAAGCCTCGATGTCACCCGATGAGTCAAAGTAGGTCGGCGTGATGGACACCAGCTTGAACAAGCAATAGTGCGGCCCTGCCGATGCAGGTCGTGACATGGTCGATGCCGGCTTGATGAAGCGACCGTGCGGGGATGCCGGAATGCCCGCTCCGTGTAATCCGTGGGGCGGCGATGTTGGTGATGATTTATCCTTCGCGATGCCGGGCTCTTGTTCGGCTTGCCGAGATGATGATCCAAAGAAGTTGAGCTCAGCTCAACAAAGTGACGTCGTATCTATCGCAGGTCGGCAACCGTGGAGTAATATTGCCGGACTAGTTTGACACCAGCATGATGTTGAAGATCATGTTCAAAAGATCTTACAGTTAGTGGGATGTGTTCGGGAACAAAACACAATATCCCATACAAAACTTCCTTCAAAAGGGATGTCCGAAATCCTGTTCATAAAAAAGGTGAACTTGGGTCGGATTCGTTTTCGTGCAGAAAACATATCCGAAAAGTGATGCACTAATCGGAAGGTTCCTAGAGTTTGGACGGTCGGATTGAGCCGAAATTTTGAGAGGTGGTATATATAGGAATTCCGCAGCCGATAAACGGTTGGATCTTCCAAAGGACGTCCGAGCTAGAAGCTGGACACCACGCCCTAAACTCATCCAAATTCCCGTCCATATTTGACAGGGCTCCGGTATATCGTGGATTGCTAGAGATTCCTCCATCGGAACTCGACGAAATTTTCCAGAGTTGTTGTAGACTCAATTCCGCACAATTTCACCAAAGAGATGGTTAAAGCGATACTCGAGGAGGTGGTGGCAGCAGATACGAGTTTGCTGTCCAGAAAAACAGCACGGTCGCTTGAGGGCAATGTTGACGTTGAGCCCCCGAGCTCCATAGATGATTCCTCTGTGATCTTGATAGAGATCGGAGTTGATGTTTGATGAAGGCCCTCGTCCGGACATGGTGATCCAAACACGGGGCGCAATTCTTGGTCGAACCAAGGTGACCAGTCGAGCTGGTGACGAAGACGCCGAAGTCGAAGTTGATCTGCAGGCGAGCCATCGATCCTTTTGTCGATCACACAGCGGAACTCTCAATGAAAGCACCAATGTCGGTGTCAAAACCGGCGGATCTCGGGTAGGGGGTCCCGAACTGTGCGTCTAGGCCGGATGGTAACAGGAGGCTGGGGACACTTTGTTTTACCTAGGTTCGGGTCCTCTCGATGGAGGTAATACCCTACTCCTGCTTCATTAATATTGATGATATGGGTAGTACAAGAGTAGATCTACCATGAGATCAAGGAGGCTAAACCCTAGAAGGTAGCCTATGGTATGATTGTCGTGTATGGAGTTGATTCTGTCCTACGGACTACAACCCTCCGGTTTATATAGACACCGGATAGGGTTAGGGTTACACAGAGTCGGTTACAATGGTAGGAGATCTTGAATATCCGCATCGCCAAGCTTGCCTTCCATGCCAAGGAAAGTCCCATCCAGACACGGGACGAAGTCTTCAATCTTGTATCTTCATAGTCCAGGAGTCCGGCTGAAGGTATTGTCCGCCTACCCGAACACCCCCTAATCCAGGACTCCCTCAACCACCAATAATTGTAGAGGCACTCCGGAAGAATCAAAGCGAAGAGATTGAGCCAACGATGAAAAGAATTTGAAAGATCTTGGAGAAAATACATATGACTGATGATGAATCATTCTTACGTCAAACTTTGAAAGATTTGACAATAGCTCCGATAAAATTAGAAGAGTCAGGTAAGATCCTGGGAAAAGACCTGTGGGTTAGGGCCCACTTAAAAGAAACACCGTTGAAATGATTTAAAAGAGAGGTTGCACTGGTTGAATTAAATGGTTTGAATGAGATAACAACCTCGAAATAGGTTGAACGGATCTTGAATGACAAGACGAGCCTTTTGAGATAGCTTGAGCATGCCAGAACAAATGAATAGCAAGAAGTGAATTATTATGAGGTGCACTGGTATGAGAAGGCATTTGGAACGAGGAAAGGTTATGACCAACAATGCTTGAATTAGATCCATCGGAGAAGATAAAAGAATGAAGAATGATGAACTAGAAGCTCGGTTAGAATCTTCATGAGAATCACCGGGTAAGAACATTAATGGAAAGGAATGGAGAGACTTCACATGAACAAAATGGATACTAGATAAAGAAATCTGAGTTCTTGAAGAAAAAACGTGGGAGGGCGGGTAAAACAAAAGCAACTTGGAACGGATGAAGCAAACAACGTTGAGAGAGCTTAGATTGAATCTTGCGGATGTTGAAAATGGGCGGATCCACTTGAAGAGAAACTCACCGGTTGAAAAAGGATTGATATGACAAACTCGATGATCTAGAAGGATTATTGTTCACATCGGAGTATGAGAACACCGCTTAGGGAAGGTATGGAATCAACATTTGACTTTGAAGCAACTCGAATACCACAACTCAAAACAAAACAAAGGATTGCCTTGCAGAATAAGCTGGAACAAACATATGATAGAGATTTCGTCCGAAGTTTTCGTGGTGGGGCCTACACGGGCTCGATCATACATCACCATCATGTACAAGGCAGTGCACATGACATACGAAGCGTCCCCGAGTCGTCATAGCTAGGGACTCTTTAAGACACAACGAGACCACTGTTAAACGAACCATGGATAGGCGGACCACTAGACGTCGAATCCCAATTTCATATCATACATCTGTCGGAAAGATATCCTGAGAGCTACTTGAATTCCCACTTATAAACTCCCAAAACTTTCCGGTTATGCAATCGGGTGTTGGGGATACAGGGGAAGCATTACATCTCACTCAAAGCTAGCAAATCCTACATCCAGTTCTATCCATCCTTCAACACATAACCAAGAAACCTTCGGAAATCATTTACCTCAACCTTCGAAAAGCATCCGTTATACGAGTTATGGCAATACTCCCGAACTCCCACCCCAGTACTGGGTGGCATCGAGGTTATCTCACTAACAACTGCATAAAATAGATTTTCGATGTCGGCGAACTCAGGTATTCCAGAACTGCAACGATAAAATTGTGACGACAACACCTCGGAGCTCAACTCCCCGGGACACTGCCACAACCCCTAAATGTCAGGAGGCACCAAGAACAATGTTCTCGTCACAAAACCATCGGAACGATTCCAAGATACCCGCGTGATCCTAAATTTTTTTAGTGAAATTTGAGAAGAGAAGAGTCAAACTCTACGTCAGGATGCCTCACCAGAGCGACGAAGGGACTGAGGAGTAAAAAGAATTCCTAACTCTCCGATATATAATTCCTAAATGACTCAAAACATTTTTCTAGACTCAACAAGGCCAACGATTCGATCAAGCAGGATGCTCCTAAGTCGGGGAAGGCTCTGATTACCAACTTGTAATGCCCTCGATGCGGCTATATCTCCCACATGTTGAAGCACGACTTAGAGGCATAACCACATTGAAAGCAATGTCGCAAGTCAGGTAATCTTCACAACCACCCATGTAATACATTAAGGGGAAAAGATACATAGTTGGCTTACAGTCGCCACTTCATACAATTACATGAATAAAGCATTACATTAACCAGATACAATCAAGGTCCGACTACGGAACCTAAATAAAAGAAAACTACCCCAAATGCTACACAGATCCCCGATCGTCCCAACTGGGCTCCACTACTGATCAACTGGAAACTTGTTGTTCCGACCTCATTTAAACTTGCCTAGATAGGTAGTTTTTCATATGCTTCACCTCTTGCCATGTTAACAAACATTTAATTTTGTTGAGTACCTAACCGAGATCGAACTAAATAACTTGAATGTGGTGTTTCGTCAATATGCAACGGAGTTGCATATTGAGCTCCACTTAATCCGTAGGATTGTTTGTGCACTTTGCCATGCCATGCCATGTATCATTAAACCAGACATGCATCATACTTGTTTGCGCATCGTGCCATGCTTATGTGGTGGTTGTTTACTATGTTGTTTGCTTCTTTCCGGTGTTGCTTCTTCGGGTTGGTTCCGATAACGTCGTGTTTGTGAGGACCCGTTCGACTACGTCCGTTTGTCTTCTTCATGGACTCATTCTTCTTCCTTGCGGGATCTCAGGCAAGATGACTATACCCTCGAAATCACTTCTATCTTTGCTTGCTTAGTTGCTTGCTCTTTTGCTATGCCTATGCTGCGATACCTACCACTTTCTTATCATGCCTCCTACTTTGTTCAACCAAGCCTCTAACCCACCTTGTCCTAGCAAACCGTTGATTGGCTACGTTACCGCTTTGCTCAGCCCCTCTTATAGCATTGTTAGTTGCAGGTGAACATTGAAGTTTTGTTCCTTGTTGGAACATGGAGATGTTGTTCCTGGTTGGAACATGTTTACTTGTTGGGATATCACAATATATCTTATTTAATTAATGCATCTATATACTTGGTAAAGGGTGGAAGGCTCGGCCTTATGCCTGGTGTTTTGTTCCACTCTTGCCGCCCTAGTTTCCGTCATATCGGTGTTATGTTCCCGGATTTTGCGTTCCTTACGCGGTTGGGTAATAATGGGAACCCCTTGACAGTTCGCCTTAAGTAAAGCTCTTCCAGCAATGCCCAACATTGGTTTTACCATTCGCCACCTAGCCTCTTTTTCCCTTGGGTTTCACGGACTCAAGGGTCATCATTATTTTACCCCCCCCCCCGGGCCAGTGCTCCTCTGAGTGTTGGTCCAACTCGTCAGCCGCCGGTGGCTACCAGGGGCAACTCTGGGCTGGCCTACCGGAAGTTTAGACAATCTGAGTGTGCCCTGAGAAAGAGATATGTGCAGCTCCTATCAGGATTTGTCGGCATATTCGGGCGGTGTTGCTCGTTTAGTTTTACCCTGTCGAAATGTCTTGTTGTACCGGGATACCAAGTCTGATCAGGACGTCTCGGGAGGAGGTCTATTCCTTCGTTGACCGTGAGAGCTTGTGATGGGCTAAGTTGGGACACCCCTGCAGGGATTTGAACTTTCAAAAGCCGTGCCCACAGTTATGGGCAGATGGGAATTTGTTAATGTCCGGTTGTAGAAAACCTAAACTTGACCTTAATTAAAATGAATCAGCAGCGTGTGTAACCGTGATGGTCTCTTCTCAATGGAGTCCGGGAAGTGAACACGGTGTTGGAGTTATGCTTGACGTAGGTTGTTATAGGATCACTTCTTGATCATACTTTTATCGACCGTGCTTTGCCTTCTCTCCTCGCTCTCATTTGCGTATGTTAGCCACCATATATGCTAGTCGCTTGCTGCAGCTCCACCTCATACCTTTACCTTTCCCATAAGCTTAAATAGTTTTGATCGCGAGAGTGTGAGATTGCTGAGTCCCCGTGGCGCACAGATACTTCCAAAACCAGCTTGCAGGTGCCGATGAGTCCGTGCAGATGACGCAACCAAGCTCAGGAGGAGCTCGATGAAGATCTTGTCCTTTGTGTTGTTTCGTTCTAGTTGGTCAGTAGTGGAGCCCAGTTGGGGTCGATCGGGGACCGTGTCGCATTTGGGGTTCTTCTTTTATTTTGGTTCCGTAGTCGGACCTTGATTGTATTTGGATGATGTAATGCTTTATTCATGTATTTGTGTGAAGTGGCGATTGTAAGCCAGCTATGTATCTCTTTCCCTTATGTATTACATGGGTTGTGTGAAGATTACCTCACTTGCGACATTGCTTTCAATGCGGTTATGCCTCTAAGTCGTGCTTCGACACGTGGGAGATATAGCCGCATCAAGGGCTTTACAAGTTGGTAATCAGAGCCTTCCCCGACCTTAGGAGCCCCTTTGGTTGATCGTTTTTAGCGGCCGAGTTGTGTCTAGAAAAATGTTTTGAGTCATTTAGGAATTATATATCAGAGAGTTTAGGAATTCTTTTTACTTCCCAGTCTCCTCATCACTCTGGTAAGGCATCCTGACGTAGAGTTTTGACTCTTCTCTTCTCAAATTTCACTAAAAAAAATTTAGGATCACGCGGGTATCTTGGAGTCGTTTCGATGGTTTTATGATGAGAACATTGTCTTGGTGCCTCCTGTCAGGGGTTTTGTGGAAGTGTCCCGGGGAGTTGAGCTCTGAGGTGTTGTCGTCATAATTTTATCATTGCAGTTCTGGAATACCTGAGTTTAGTTCGCCGACATAGAAAATCTCTTTTATGCAGTTCGTTGGTGAGATAACCTCAATGCCACCTAGTACTGGGGCGGGAGTTCGGGAGTATTGCCATAACTTGTATAATGGATGCTTTTCGAAGGTTGAGGTAGACGATTTCCGAAGGTTTCTTGGTTATGTGTTGAAGGATGGATGCAGCTGGATGTAGGATTTGCTAGTTTTGGGTGAGATATTATGCTTCCCCTATATCCCCAACACCTGATTGCATAACTGGGAAAGTTTCGGGAGTTTATAAGTGGGAATTCAAGTAGCTCTTAGGATATCTTTCTGACAGATGTATGATATGAAATTGGGGTTCGACGTCTAGTGGTCCGCCTATTCACGGTCGATTTTACAGTGGTCTCGTTGTGTCTTAAAGAGTCCTTGGCTATGCGACTCGGGGACGCTTCGTATGTCATGTGCACTGCCTTGTACATGATGGTGATGTACGATTGAGCCTGTGTAGGCCCCACCACGAAAACTTTGGACGAAATCTCTATCATATGTTTGTTCTGGCTTATTCCGCAAGCCAATCCTTTGTTTTTGTTTTGAGTTGTGTTATTCGAGTTACTTCGAAGTCAAATGTTGATTCCATACCTTCCCCAAATGGTGTTTTCATACTCCGATGTGAATACCAATCCTTCATGATAATCGAGATTGTCATGTCAATCCTTTTCACCAGTGTGTTTCTCTTCATGTGGATCCGAACATTTCAACATCCGCAAGATCCAATCTCAGCTTTCTCAACGGTGTTCGTTCATCCATCCCAAGTTGTCTTTGTTTTCCCACCCTCACACCCTTGTTTATCCTAGGACTCGGATTTCTTTATCGTGTATCCATCTTATTGATGTGAAGTCCCTCCGTTCTATTTCCTTCATGTTCTTATCCGGTGATTCTCATGAAGATACTAACGGAGCTTCTAGTTCATCATTCTTCGTTTCTTTTATCTTCTCCGGTGGTTTCAAGTAAAGCTTTTGGTGTTGATCATATCCCTTTCCTCGTTTTCAATGCTTTCTCATGCTGGTGCAATTCTCAATCTTTCACCTCTCGCTATTCAATTGTCCCGGAGTGCTCAAATTTTCTCAAAAGGTTCGTCTTGTCATTCAAGATTCTTTCAAGATCTTTCGAGGATGTTATCTCATTCAAGTCATTTAATTCAACTGGTGCAACCTCTCTTTTAAATCATTTCAACGTGTTTCTTTTGAGTGGGCCCTAACCCACAGGTCTGTTCCCAGGATCTTACCTGACTCTTCTTATTTTCCCGGAGCTATCCTAAATTCCTTTTAAAGTTTGACGTAAGAATGAGTTTACATCAGTAAAATGCCATCTCCTAGATCTTTCACAATTCTATTCATCGTTGGCTCAACCTCTTCGTTTTGATTCTTCCGGAGTGTCTAAATAATTCATGGTGGTGTTTCTCGTCGTTTTGAAGACCGAAGAAGAGTTTCTCTTTAATCTTGCTCCTTTCTCTTCAAGATTCATGGTTCTAGCGATATGAACCTCTCATAGTTGTTTTCAATTTTCAGAATTCTTTTCACTCATCCGGAGTAATTCAGAGTATTTTCTGTCGGATTATCCGGAGCCCATCATCTAAGATTGATTCAGTCCAGCTTTCAGCTCGCATACTCTAAATCATACCGGTGCTTCGTTCAAGTGATCTTTAATCGGCTCGTGATCTTGTCGTTCTCATGTATCTAAATCCTCTAAAGCATCTTCGTGTATTTGCTAATTCTAACCGGTGATTCATCCCTTTACTTCGTTTATTTTAATTCTAACGGTGGTTCGTTCAAGATTTCTCTTACTTATCAATTTATTCGATGTTCCAATCCTACCGGTGGTTCATTGAAGACATTCTCAAGTTTATGTTATATCTCGCTTAATCATTTCTACGAGAATAAGTAGTATGTCAAATCCACTGCTTGTCATCAATTTAAATTGGTGAAGGATAAGCATAACGTAATTCTTATTCTTGTTCATCCAAGTGATTAATTCCTTATTCCGAAGGTGCATCAACTTCTTGATTCCAATTGTGTTCAGCTTTTTCTTTTCCCGGAGTTTCAAGATCTCTCTTTTACTCGTCGCAAGCTTCATCTAATCATTGCAAGGTTTCAAACTTATTCTTTTCATCCTTCACTTCTTTGTGATCATTCTTTTAACCGGAGTTCTTCACGGAGGCTCTACATGATGGTTCATCAAGGATTTATATTCCTTCTCGAAACATTCATCAACTTTCTTTTCAGAGGAGCTCAAGTTTGCTTCATCTTGCAATCCGGAGTTCAATCTTTCTTCCGTATCATTGGAGATGGTATTATGTCATTCTAAATAATTTGAGTTCATGTTTCATAACTCACATGTTGTTATGAATGAGGTATTTTAAATCCATCAACCTATTCGTTGGAATTATCTTGGGTTATATTCCACCTAAAGCTTTCCCTAAGGATTGTTGCTATCTATGGTGCTTATAAATGATCCAATGTCTTCTTTTATCCTTCTGGTGAAATAAGTTTCTCGTCTCCTTGTTTATTCCAATCTAATTCTTTCCCGTGAGTGGCGGGTTGTCACCTCATAATTTGAGTTGTATTCCATAAGACCATATCAAGCTTATTATTTTCGTTGTTGGTTTTCCAACAACTCCGTTCAACCCTTCTCCTAAAGATGCCTTTTCAGGCTCTTTTGTAGCAGAAGTTGGCATTGTCTTCTACATTCGTTTGTCTCAATTATCTTTACTCTACTCTTTCGTTCTGGAGGCATTGTGATGTTGCTCTCTGCAACCCATCTTCTTGTTTTGTCAGGATCGTGTTCTTTTCGTCCTTATCCTTTTAACCGGAGTGCCATGCCTGCTTTTCGAATTTTTCCCATTCTGCCAAGTTTTGCCTCCCTTCTCACACGGAGTGCTGCTCAAATTATATCATTCTTAATCCTTCTCTATCTTGTTTTAACCGGAGTGGTTTCAATATACATCTTGCCCTTCAACCTCAAGGTTTTTCGCAATGTTCTTTGTCCCTCTTTTCTAACGGAGTGTTTTCAAATTTGTCATCTCCGTTATTCTTTATCTCGAAATGGCTTAACCTTTTCATGGTTCTTTGGTCTCACTCGTTTGTCAAAGAAGCAACTTAGTTTTACCTCTTCTCGTTCTCATCCATTTTCCCTCCGGTGCCATTCTAGATCTCGGGACGAGATCCTCTCGTAGTGGTGGAGTGTTGTAACGCCCCAAGACCGGAGCTTCAGTTGCCTTCCAGGGTTTCCGGGTTTCGTCGTGTGTTTTGTTTGGTTCTTTGCATTCATCTTTGGTTCTTGTGCATTGCATCATGTCATCATGCAACATGTTTTAAAACTCTCTAAACAAATTGCATAGATCGTTGATCTATTTAAATCGAGGGAACCCACATGGTGGTTTCTCTTTAAAACATATCCTCCCAATATTTAGGGAGCTATTATAAAGTATTCCATTAATTTGGAATTATCCGCAACCCACTTGCATGTTAAATCTTTGACCTTTCCTTCTTCCGATTTATGACTCTCAAACTTTGTCGATAATTCTTTTGTTCTTTTTCCAAGCTCCACCAAAAACCTGAACATTTTTGGCCACACCAAACCTAGTCCCAATTCAAAACCATTTGAATTATATTCAAATGAATTTGAATTTAATTCCTGCAATCTTGCCACTTCTATTTTTCTCTGGTCAAGCTTATTTTTATGAGTCCAGGAAAATTGTCCTCATGCTCAAACTCTTTTCCCTAACCCCCCCTTCTTTTTCCTTTCTCTCTATTTCTTTTCGGTTAAAGAAGAAAGAGAGGGAGATAAAGCCTAGCACTCGCAAGCCACTGGGCCAGGCCGGCCCACTAAACCCCTTGCAGCCCAGCCGCACCCCCACTCCTTTTCTAACCCTAAGCCCACCTAACCAAGAGCTCGATCCCTCCTGTCGATCTCCTCCTCTTCCCACGTACCCTTCCACCCAGCGCCTCCAGGGAAACCGCTGCCCGACCCCACACCCGATCCCATCTCCTCCTCGCACCCTCACCTCCTTCTTCCTCCGTTCGGGCCAACGTCGCCCTCGCCGGATCCAGCAGGCCGCCGCCCGGCTCCCTCGCACCCCCGCCGGATCTTCTCCTCCGCGTGCCATGGTCGTCTCGCTTCCTCTGATCTGCCGCACCTCCCTCTACTTCTTCTGCTCCATAGCACCACCACCACGTGAGTCTCCCTTCGCCGCCACGTCTCCTCTGCCTCGTACTTCGTCTTCCTTCCTCGAGCGCCTCCAACCCTCCCCGGTCGTCGGAGCATCCCCGACACGGGTCCTCGTCCGCGGCACCCCGGAGCTGTGCGCCCATGCCTTCCTCCCCTCGCTAGAGCCAGTTGCATCGACCATGTAACCCCCGGCCTCCTTCTCCTCGCCTTGCCGTGGACTGCTCCCACATGCATGCACCTCCACTGCCTTGGCGTCCAGGCGTTGACCTCCAAGACCATTGTGGGTTCTGTCAAGAATCTCCCTACCAGGGACGCAAGTTCGTGTTCGTGGGTTTCGCCAAGGACCAAAACCCGAAAGGCTACGACGACTTGTACATCTACGGAACATGTACTACTACCCGATGACCCGCCAAGTGTATGACAAACAGTGTACGCGTACGTGGGTTCTCCAAGTGCCCTTTGATGGCGCCAAGTACCAATACGAACGACTACCATCGAAGTGTATGACTACACGACGCCCGCCGAGTTCGACGACGCTCGCCGCCCGAACAACTACCGCCGACGCATACCTCTCCATCGCCGTGGGTTTCGTCAAGTTCAACAGTGAACCCTGGAGCCCTCGATCTGTCAAGTTCGTCTACGAACTGTGAACAACTACTGTCGACGTGAAAACGTGTACCACTACCGTCGCCATGGGAACGTCTACTTCCTCTACTTTGCACCGAACGAGAACCGTCCCGTTTGCACGCTTCGAAGGTATAACCCCGAGACGACGCCTGTGAACGAATGAATGTATCTTGTATGAGATGCACCCTTGTTTTGCCTCGAGTCTGAACTATCGGAACGTTGCCCCTCTTTTGCCTTGCCACCGACATGTGGGAACCCGGTTACCGGGATCACCCCACCATCTTTTGCACGCTCCCGTCACTTCCTTTTGCACTGGTATCCCCGTGGGCTACCGGATAACTGATATGTTGCCGTGGCATCATTTTCGTATTCGTTGTCATGGCACCCCTTTCATTTCTGCCATGATGACAAATGCTTCATAATATGCTCTTGTTAACATTTTCTTAAAATTGCATAAACTTGAACATGACATCCGCATCATGATAACAACATTTAATATGTTTAAAAATTGTTGTTGCATTAAATTGCTAATGCACATGAGGATTTATCGGAATTGTAGTTTGTTGTTCCAGCCTCATTTAAACTTGCCTAGATAGGTAGTTTTTCATATGCTTCACCTCTTGCCATGTTAACAAACATTTAATTTTGTTGAGTACCTAACCGAGATCGAACTAAATAACTTGAATGTGGTGTTTCGTCAATATGCAACGGAGTTGCATATTGAGCTCCACTTAATCTGTAGGATTGTTTGTGCACTTTGCCATGCCATGCCATGTATCATTAAACCAGACATGCATCATACTTGTTTGCGCATTGTGCCATGCTTATGTGATGGTTGTTTACTATGTTGTTTGCTTCTTTCCGGTGTTGCTTCTTCGGGTTGGTTCCGATAACGTCGTGTTTGTGAGGACCCGTTTGACTACGTCCGTTTGTCTTCTTCATGGACTCGTTCTTCTTCCTTGCGGGATCTCAGGCAAGATGACCATACCCTCGAAATCACTTCTATCTTTGCTTGCTTAGTTGCTCGCTCTTTTGCTATGCCTATGCTGCGATACCTACCACTTGCTTATCATGCCTCCTACTTTGTTCAACCAAGCCTCAAACCCACCTTGTCCTAGCAAACCGTTGATTGGCTATGTTACCGCTTTGCTCAGCCCCTCTTATAGCGTTGTCAGTTGCAGGTGAAGATTGAAGTTTTGTTCCTTGTTGGAACATGGAGATGTTGTTCCTGGTTGGAACATGTTTACTTGTTGGGATATCACAATATATCTTATTTAATTAATGCATCTATATACTTGGTAAAGGGTGGAAGGCTCGGCCTTATGCCTGGTGTTTTGTTCCACTCTTCCCGCCCTAGTTTCCGTCATATCGGTGTTATGTTCCCGGATTTTGCGTTCCTTACGCGGTTGGGTAATAATGGGAATCCCTTGACAGTTCGCCTTATGTAAAGCTCTTCCAGCAATGCCCAACATTGGTTTTACCATTCGCCACCTAGCCTCTTTTTCCCTTGGGTTTCGCGGACTCAAGGGTCATCATTATTTTACCCCCTTCCCCCCGAGCCAGTGCTCCTCTGAGTGTTGGTCCAATTCGTCAGCCGCCGGTGGCTACCAGGGGCAACTCTGGGCTGGCCTACCGGAAGTTTAGACAATCTGAGTGTGCCCTGAGAAAGAGATATGTGCTGCTCCTATCGGGATTTTTCGGCACATTCGGGCGGTGTTGCTGGTTTAGTTTTACCCTGTCGAAATGTCTTGTTGTACCGGGATACCGAGTCTGATCGGGACGTCTCAGGAGGAGGTCTATTCCTTCGTTGACCGTGAGAGCTTGTGATGGGCTAAGTTGGGACACCCCTGCAGGGATTTGAACTTTCGAAAGCCGTGCCCGCGGTTATGGGCAGATGGGAATTTGTTAACGTCCGGTTGTAGAAAACCTAAACTTGACCTTAATTAAAATGAATCAACAGCGTGTGTAACCGTGATGGTCTCTTCTCGGCGGAGTCCGGGAAGTGAACACGGTGTTGGAGTTATGCTTGACGTAGGTTGTTATAGGATCACTTCTTGATCATACTTTTATCGACCGTGCTTTGCTTCTCTCCTCGCTCTCATTTGCGTATGTTAGCCACCATATATGCTAGTCGCTTGCTGCAGCTCCACCTCATACCTTTACCTTTCCCATAAGCTTAAATAGTCTTGATCGCGAGAGTGCGAGATTGATGAGTCCCCGTGGCTCACAGATACTTCCAAAACCATCTTGCAGGTGCCGATGAGTCCGTGCAGATGACGCAACCAAGCTCAGGAGGAGCTCGATGAAGATCTTGTCCTTTGTGTTGTTTCGTTCTAGTTGGTCAGTAGTGGAGCCCAGTTGGGGTCGATCGGGGACCGTGTCGCATTTGGGGTTCTTCTTTTATTTTGGTTCCGTAGTCGGACCTTGATTGTATTTGGATGATGTAATGCTTTATTCATGTATTTGTGTGAAGTGGCGATTGTAAGCCAGCTATGTATCTCTTTCCCTTATGTATTACATGGGTTGTGTGAAGATTACCTCACTTGCGACATTGCTTTCAATGCGGTTATGCCTCTAAGTCGTGCTTCGACACGTGGGAGATATAGCCGCATCGAGGGCGTTACATACCTCACCTGTGTTCTAGAACAATCAAGACGGAGGGATGTCATGGTAGCTTGTCCGTTTATTTTACCAGGCCACTTATTAGTGGTTGGGTTTTGTGATATGACGGCTTTACTGCTGCGAGACTCGCGTGCAGTGCCGCCCTCTACACTAGTACTACATCGGTCGTGGTTTATTAGTCCCCCAATTGAATTTGACTGAAGATTTAATTGACAAAATGTTAGTGCATGTCAACAAAAACAATATCGTTGGATTAGTATTTGAACATAGTTTTCAATGATATAATTTTAGGTGACATGCATCAGCATTTATCGTACTATATATAATGTTAGTTCAATTTTTGGTCGTACTAATCTATAGTAAGGTGCTCGTGCGTTGCACAGAATAGTTATATTAAGATGTGCCTTGCACGTGTATACATACTAGTAAATGTAGGTTTTTGAATGCGACGAGGAGGCGGGTATAGCTGGGAGTGCGACGGGCGGCGCCCTGGGCCGGTGCGCCGCTTCAAATGGCGGATGCAGTGAGAAGTCGCATCCGCCCTGACCCCCTTGATGGTGCACGCCACCTTATGTCCAGATCTGAGATGCCACGTGTACCAGATGAATGACTCCAAGCTCGACCACTGTGATGCAAGAGGTGCGAGCCGAGGAATGCTATTGGAGACACCCTCCTCGTCATCATCTAAGTCCTGGAAGATCTCACCCACATCATCATTAGGCATGCAGCCGCCTTCATAGACAACATGTGTAGAAGGAGTAGAGGCGACTGGGGACGCACCACGTCGTGGGCACTCCGTACGTGCTCGTGTGTGTGCAGCGTGCCATCAGAGCTAGCTCTAAGGCCGAGGTTGCAGTCGTCTTCGTCTCTGGCTAGTCATTGAGCAACGACAGCAAAGAGGTGCTGCAAGAGATGCGTAGGCGCCGTTGTGTGCGAGCTTCGCCTTAGCATGACGAACCGGACGTCACCACAGATGGCGCACGCCTCCATGCAGCCGAGTGTGTGTGCATGCATGTGTTATTCACCGTCACGTGCATTCTACGGCCGAGTGTGTGTGCATGCATGTGTTGTGTACGTGCGTTGTGTGCTCCATGTTGTGCGCGTTTGTGCATGAGTTGGAACGGCATGAGTTAGTGCGTTGGCGTCTGTACATGTGTGGCTGCATACGTCCTGTACATGCGTGGTTTCTTGTGTGGTTATCAATATAAACTAATAAAATATCTTCAACTTAGCATCCTGATGTATTGTCTCTAGTGGTTAGCAAAGAGTTCATGTTCTTTTATTTGTTTATAGGCGGGCAGGCGGCAAAAACAGGGGAAAATGTGCAAGGTTCCTTGCAGATGCTCCACCGCGAGGTTCCTTGCTCCTTCTCGATCGTCGGGAATCTATGTTCTTCCACTCTTTTTTTACGTGAGCATGGTTCATCCTTTGCCAACACGTGAGACATCTAGCATCAAAGGTGCACGTGTCATGCAAGAAAATGGAGATAATCAGATAAGCAGTGCGTAAGTGAGTCGTGCACTTCGATGGCACTCCTCCTATACACAATATTTTTTCTCCTCGATGGCACGTGAATAGTGCACATACTCAACGACGGAGCACGGGATGGTAGCCATGACATGGTCAGCCCTTTTTTGGAGAGAGTACGTACTAAATAACTTTGATGCGTCCCATCAACTCATAGAACGATGAGAAGCTTGCTTACTATGCCTTCTCCCTCGCCAACGCGTGCGCGGTGGCTCTCAGTACGAGGAGAAACTTTTGCTTACAAGCGGTGGACGTGCAACAGTTCTTTTGGTGTCAGATTGCCAGAAGTACTACTGTAGTACAACCATTATTGTTCGACTTCCGGAAGAGGCGAACAGCCAACCGCAAGGCTAGCCATAGTGGGAGTAACATAAGTAGGAGTACCTCCTTTTTTATTCTAGAAACAACCACACGTGAATATTGGACGGTAGCAGCACAACAACTGAATAAAAAATCGAAACCTTCCTGCCCAGCGCCAGCTGAGCCCGCTGCTCCACATTGATGGGAAGTCAGGGCGACACGACCTCTCACTGCTTCCGCCGTTGAAGCGGCGCACCGACCGAGGGCACCGCCCGCTGCACGCCCGGCATTTCAGACTACACATACTTTGTGAGACAAAAGGTGGGGCCATTCTTAATGATATAGTATTATACTAAAGGGACTAACTATTGTAAGCAGTCTCCGTATTAGGTTGGTTCTAGATGATGTGTCAACTTCATATAGCCGAATGTTGGCTATACTATTAACCATGCTCTAAATGTGGTGTGAGTCGGAAAATTTACTAAGTCATTAATTAATAATTAACGAACGCCTTAATTACTCAGCTGTTTCTGATTCTTTTGGATAGGGGGCTATTATTGACTTGGACGTGGGGTTTGGGCCAAAGGCCTACTATTATACTACTTGGTCTTACTCACACGACCGACCTGACATGCTCTATCCTAGCCGCCGCTGTATCATATGGTTTCACACCATTCCAGATCTTAGCACCGCCATGCAATTCTTCTCCATCCCTCCTTCCGGAGTGCACCGCGAGAAGGGACAGCAGTCCTCCGAACCCTGCCTTTCGTGATCCTGTACGGGAGAGGGGCGATCAGGTTTTGGGGGAGCACACTCCTGTGACTGCTGCCAGCGATGACTTCCTCAGCGACAACCTTCTTCCCCGACCTCGGTAACCTCTTCATCAACGACATGAGTGACAACATCAACCACAGCGGTTCTGCTCTGCTATACAGTATGTGATTTTGTCCTCCTGTTGTAACATCCCAAAATTCTAAATTTTGGAATGTTATAATAAATAGATAGATTTGATTGATTGTTTGATTGATTGTGTGAAATTGAGTGGAATTCGAAACTTTTGAAAGTTAAATGAGAGGGAATAAAAGGACTTTCCAAAACTTTCATATTTGCTTTCTGATCTCCATGAATTCAAATTATTTTCAAATACAAAACCCTTGAGCGAAGATGATATGACTTCTTCCATTTAAATTAAATGAAAGGGTATTTGAAAATAATTGAATTTCATTTGGAAAATATTTCCAATTCAGAAACTTTAAGCAACTCAATGATTTTCACGAGAGAAGATAAAATGACTTCTTCAAATTATATGAAATATGAGTTGGGAGTTTCAAAGAATTAAATTCAAAGTTCTTTTGAATTTATTTTCAATTTGGAGTTATTTGAGTTTTATTCAAATTATTTTTCTCCAAAAATAAAATATATGGAAATTAGGGTAACATGATTCCCTACAATAGAAAATTGGAGAAAAATTAATTTGAAATCATTTTGGTATTTTTAAAATGATTACTGTTGGATTTTAATAGACCAGTAGCACTCTTTGTTTTATCTGAATTTGTGTGGATTTTATTTGAAGTTATAAAAATGCTCATGTCGTAGAAAATCTTTTTCTGAAAATTTTGATATATTATATGCCTATATAATATTTCCATTTAATTTGTTTTATTATTTTTATTTGTCTGGAAATGTTTAAAAAAAATTCCCCCGACTGGGCCGGCCCAGCTCCTGCCAGGCCGCGGCCCAGCCCAGCTCGCCGTCGCCCCGTCCCCGATCTCCCGCGGGAGACCGACTCCCACACGGGAGCGCTGCCGTCGTAGTCCGGCCGGACTCCGCGTCCTCCTCGTGCCCCCTCGCCCAAGGAAGGCCTCGGCCTCGTGCCTTTATAAGGACGGCCCCGGACCCCGCCTCCCTCTCCTCCCCGCCTCTCGCCGCCACAACCGCCGCCATCGCCGGACGCCGGAGCCGCCCGCGCCGCGCCCCTCTGCTGCCTCGCCGCGCGCCGCCTCGCCTCGCTGCCGCCTCTGCTGCCTCGCCGCACGCCGCCCCGCCTCTGCTGCTCGCCACCGCCGCCCCGCGCCACCCTGCATCGCCGCGCTCGCCGGAGCTGCCTCGCCTCGCTCGCCGGAGAACACCGCCGCCGCTGGTTTTTCACCCCGAACCGCCCCGAACCGGTATAAACCGCCCCCGCTCCGGTTTATTTTATATTTTATAGGTTTTCTCTGGTTTTCTTTTAAAACCGGTTTTTGTTAGGTTTATTATTTAGAGAACGTCCGCTGGTTAGGTATAGAAAACGAACGTTCGCCCTTTAGTTTCTTCTTTTTCTGTTATTTTCGGCCAGGGACCTATTTGTGATAGTTTTCTTACAGTTTAGTCCCTCGGTTTCAAACGACTATAACTTTTTGCTCGTTAGTCCAAATTCAACGAAACCAACGCCCACGTCTTCGTTATGATCTCCTCTATCCGGATAAACAACTTAAACATGTTTTTGAAAAGTTTAAAATTTGAATTAGATCAGATTTGAATTCAAACTTCGTTTGATCATAACTTGAGTTTCGTAGCTCCGTTTGAGTTGATTCTTTTTGCAAATCGAAGCTCTTGACCTAAACATTCTAATAAGGCCAAATTCATATAATTTTGGTACTGTTAGAAATTGTTTTATGTTGCTGGAGTTATTTGCTTGGTTTTGATGTTTCCAAATCGTCCTCTTCGTTCCTTCTGATCTTTTGAGTGATTGCTTATGTGTGGTTACTATTGCTTGCTTACGATAGATTGACCGGAGTGTGACGAGTAGAGCTATCAAGAGTTTTGAGTGCGAATCATCTTCATCAACATTGCAGGCAAGTTCACACTTTGATCATATCCCCTTCCATACCCAGTTTTTATGCATTAGCTTCACCCTCAAACATTGCATGAGTAGGATTGATAACATGTGGGTATTGGGAAGTAGTTGATGAGGTAGGAACCTATTGCCCTACATTCAAACCTTGGGAGTTACTTTTACGTTATGCTTACATGGCCATGCTATGCTCGTAGACGTGGATTGGGTTTTGAGAGTATCCATGACAGATGTGAGATTGTTAATTAATGGTTTACTTAAGGTGGCAACTTAAACACACATCTGGGTGGATTGAGGCACCTGGTTATTCTAGGATTGCCTGTCTAGGCACCTGGGTAATCCAGGACTTGCCTGTTTTCTTTTGGACCGCCACCCAGGCTCAAAGGGATCATGAGATTATTCATACTAGAAACTTCCGTGTGCAGCCACAAGCTATTATGGGCTCTATCATAGTTGATTAAGCCGTGTGAACTCTTACAGTGGTAGACTAGCAGATGTAGGGGTTGTAGGTGGTACGGTCTACCCATCGTAAGGTGCAAACGCTTCTGAAAGACTATGTCTCGGTCATCCGTCTTCTCAAACACCATGTAGTGCGAGAAAACAAACGGAGGCGATCGAGTCTTGTGGGGAAAAGTGTGCAAACCTCTGCAGAGTGTATAAACTAATCATGATTAGCCGTGTCCCCGGTTATGGACATCTTGAGTATCTAGTTCTTGGATTATCCTGTTGATCTCATCACGTTACTTTAAATGAATATTGTTGGGTTTAATGATGTTACTTAATTGGGATTGAGAATGTTGTCAACCATTCTCAATGTTCAACAACCACCATGATAGTTAAATAAAATTTATTCCTTTGCAGTAGGGAAAAATTGGCTTTACGCAAAAACCTGATAACCATAGGGCTTTTCCACCAGCCAAATATGCATGTAGTGATAGTCTTTATTCATCATTCTCTATGGTGTGAATTTGCCAGTACATTCAATGTACTGACCCTCTATGGCTGCAACGTCTCATGTTGCAGGATTATCTTACGACGAGTAAGTCATACATTAGGGTTACGATTTCTACACTCAACTTTGCCGTTGGTGTTGATGGGAATCCACAACCTTGTTACTTCCGCTATTTTGGATTTGAGGTAATAGTATTTACGTTACTTTTACATGTGATTTACCTCTGTTATAAATCCTCGAGTACTGTGTGTGTCAGCATACCGATCCAGGGATGACACTTAAGCACAGAGACTTGACCCATTCGGGTCGGGTCGCTACAATAACTAAGGAATTCACTCCCTCACTTTTATTTTGACCACTCAGATTTGGCTTGTGGCTCTCACTCACCGGAAGTGTAGTCTCTCGCCTATCTAATCTCTCACTCTCTTTTTCAAGGTTCACTTCAATTTTTTGACGAGATTCATTTACAATTTGTTGCGGTGTCATAGGCCTCAAAGTAACCTCCTTGCCACGCCTATTTAAATGATATGTGTTGGCTCTCCCATTGTGGTGGACATCTCTATCATATTGCCATGGTCTTGAATCCGCTTGGGGGATCTTCTCCGATGGAGGCTCGAATCTCCGAGGAGAAGGTAACCAAGTGGATGAGCAAATCTCTCACACAAAATATGAGCTAATCCTTTGCTTACCCTAGTACGGAGCTAAGGGACAAGTAGATATAGTCCAAGGGGGGTAAGTTGGGGGATACATGGGGTGAAACCCTTCTCGCTGCGCGTAGGCTGGGCGGTTGTACCAGTCATGGGGGCGGTTGTACTGGTGTGAGCTCAGGTACTAGTTCCTGGAGGCGTTCCCGGATGCGCTCAGTGGTTGCACCGGTGCCTGGGGCGGTTGTACCGGTCTGGTGGCTGTTGTAGGGATAAACCGGTGCTGCACCGGCCTTGCACCGCTTGATGTCAGGAGCTTGACCGGTAGTTGACCGATTGTACCGCCCAGGTGGAAGTTGGGCAGTGCATGGGCGGTTGTTCTGGGACTTCTTAGCTAGGATGATGTTCTTCATGCTCTTGATGTCCTTCTTGCATCGTGACTTCTCCTTGGTTGCTTACATGGTACCTAAGCACAGAAAGCATCTCTGTTTGAGGTAGTAGCCATGTCTCAAGTGGGTAAAAGGGAAGTTCAACAAGGAGAGAGTTAACCTCGTTCTCAATGGCTCTCGCACGGGCTCTTGTCATTGGTCCAAGTGGTGTCGTGGGAGATGTAGGCAGGTCCATGGGGATGACTTTGGGATGCGCCGCATCAATTAAGGTAGCACGTACTATTCGTGTGCATTTTAGTACCTCTACATATGCTGATTATGTTGATTGTGATGTGGTACCTATGCAAGCATGTTCCTTATTACTTGGTAAACCATGGCAATTTGATAAAAATTCTGTACACCATGGTAGAAACAATCAGTATACTCTTGTTCATAAGGATAAAAATATTACTTTTCTTCCTATGACTCCTGATTCCATTTTGAAAGATGATATTAATAGAGCTAATAAAGCAAAACAGGAGAAAAATAAGAGTGAAAATCAGATTGTGGCAAAAGAATTTAAGCAACAAATGAAGCCTAATAATAAACCATCTAGTGTTGCTTCTGAAATTAAATTGAAAAGTGCATGTTTACTTGCCACCAAATCTGATATTGATGATCTAGATTTTAGCAAATTTGTTTGCTATGATTTTGTGTGCAAAGAGGCATTATTTTCATTCGAGGACGTGCCTTCCTCTTTGACTCCTACTGTCACTAACATTTTGAAGGAGTTCACTGACGTCTTTCCACAAGACGTGCCACCGGGGTTACCACCTATTAGAGGGATTGAGCATCAAATTCACTTAATTCCAGGTGCATCATTACCCAACCGTGCACCATACCGTACCAATCCAGAGGAGACGAAGGAGATTATGCGTCAAGTACAAGAACTGCTGGACAAAGGTTATATACGCGAATCCCATAGTCCTTGTGTTGTTCCTATCATTTTAGTGCCGAAAAAGGATGGTACGTCGCGTATGTGCATTGATTGTAGAAGAATTAATAATATTACTATTTGTTATCGTCATCCTATTCCTAGGCTAGATGATATGCTTGATGAATTGAGTGGCTCTACAATATTCTCCAAAGTAGATTTGCGTAGTGGATACCATCCAATTCGTATGAAATTGGGAGATGAATGGAAAACAGCATTTAAAACTAAGTTTGGATTATATGAGTGGTTAGTCATGCCTTTTGGGTTAACTAATGCACCTAGTAATTTCATGAGATTAATGAACGAAGTTTTACATGCTTTCATTGGGAGATTTGTGGTAGTTTACTTTGATGACATATTGATTTATAGCAAATCTTTGGAGGAACATTTGGAACATTTACGTGTTGTTTTGATTGCTCTACGTGATGCACGTTTGTTTGGTAACCTTGGAAAGTGCAACTTTTGCACCTACCGAGTATCTTCTCTTGGCTATGTTGTTACTCCAGAGGGAATTGAAGTTGATAAAACCAAGATTGAAGCTATTGAGAGTTGGCCGCAGCCCAAAACGGTCACACAAGTGAGGAGTTTCCTCGGCCTCGCTGGATTCTATAGGCGTTTTGTGAGAGATTTCAGCACCATTGCTACACCTCTCAACGAGCTTACAAAGATGGTGTGCCTTTTGTTTGGGGTACCGCACAGGAATAAGCTTTCATGGTATTGAAAGATAAGTTGACACATGCTCCTTTACTCCAACTTCCCAATTTCAATAAGACTTTTGAGCTTGAATGTGATGCTAGTGGAATTGGATTAGGAGGTGTGTTATTACAAGATGGCAAACCTGTTGCATACTTTTCTGGAAAATTGAGTGGGCCTAGTCTGAACTATTCTACTTATGATAAAGAATTATATGCTCTTTTTCGGACCTTAGAAACATGGCAACATTATTTATGGCCCAAGGAATTAGTTATACATTCTGATCATGAATCTTTGAAACACATTAAAAGTCAAGCAAAACTAAACCGTAAACATGCTAAATGGGTTGAATTCATTGAGACTTTCCCTTATGTCATTAAACACAAGAAGGGTAAAGAAAATGTTATTGCTGATGCACTGTCTCGTCGTTATACTATGCTTTCACAACTTAACTTTAAAATATTCGGTTTGGAGACCATCAAAGATCAGTATGTGCATGATGCTGAATTTGAAGATGTATTCCAGAATTGTAAGGAAGGGAGAACTTGGAACAAGTTCGTTCTTAATGATGGATTTGTGTTTTGTGCTAACAAGCTATGCATTCCAGCTAGCTCCGTTCTTCTTTTGTTGTTGCAGGAGGCGCATGGAGGAGGATTAATGGGACACATTGGCGTCAAGAAGACGGAGGATATACTTGCTACACATTTCTTTTGGCCAAAGATGAGACGGGATGTTGAGCGTTTTGTTGCTCGCTGCACTACATGTCAAAAAGCTAAGTCATGACTCAATCCTCATGGTTTATATATGCCTTTGCCTGTACCTAGTGTTCCTTGGGAGGATATATCTATGGACTTTGTTTTAGGTTTACCTCAAACAAAGAAAGGGAGGGATAGCATATTTGTTGTCGTGGATAGGTTCTCGAAAATGGCACACTTTATATGATAGAGGAAATGGTGACCCGTCTTTCAATGAGATGGTGGCTATCGTTTTAGAGGAAGTTGACTTTGAGGATCTGACTACGAACGTGCGAGGACGCCGCGCCTTTGCAATCGCTAAACCAACTCCGATGGGTTATTGACCACGCTGGACCATGATCAACCTGACCACGAGGGCCTATTTCCTGCAAGCTAACGAATAACAAGCAAGAAACTGAGATTGCAATCTGGATATTGTGAATATAAGATGAAAGCTTTATTGATCAAGGTGGGGTTCTGTGACGTCTTGGTCTGGTCGTTGGACACAAACGAAGTACGCAAAGTTGCAACTATGGCGAACTTTTAATCTAAACAAATCTAAAGTCTAAATGACACCCTAAGGGCTGTATATATGGAGGAAGAGGGGGGATTTCGTGGCCCTTGGAGGAGGGGTCTGAAACCAACCCTAAACTCTTGTTTCCCCACACATACAGACTCTAAAAACAGCCTATACTTTAGTATTTCGAAAATACATGGGCCTGGCCCAATAATAAGGTGACGCGGCACGTAAAATAGCCTCTAAACGAAATTTATGAAGTGGCATCTTGTATATTTCGTCCAAGGATTCATGCACTCCTTATGGTGGCTTCAAAGTCCTGAAATCATCACTTGTAACTCCGTTCTTTATCCCTTGCGCATGCCATCATCTCCATGCTTGAACTTGTTCCAAGGTTCATCTTTCTTGTCCAAGCTAGGCCCTTCATTTGTAAGCAAAACAAATGTATCCAATTTAGGCAGCATCATATTCTCATGAACATTAGAATCGTTACCAAGAAACGGAAGTACCTAATAATTCAAATTGGCGTGTGCGAGCTCTAGTAATTGGTCCAGTATGTATAGCAGCAGGGGCTGTGGGTGTAACAATGGTATTGATGTCCTCATCATCCTCCCGTTCTTGAAATGAAGTCGTCCTCGACGAAAGTTCATCATCCTCACCCAAATAAGGCTTCAAATCTGCAATGCTAAAAGTGGGACTAACCCCAAAATCTCCAGGCAGCTCAATTTATATGCATTATCATTTATTTTCTCTAACACCTTAAAAGGACCATCAGCACGTGGCATTAGCTTTGATTTGCGCAAATTAGGAGATCTATGTTACGCAAATGTAACCAAACAAGATCTCCAGGCGCAAACACAACATGTTTTCTACCCTTATCTCCAGCAAGCTTATATTTAGCATTCATACGCTCAATGATTTCCTTTGTTAACTCATGCATTTTTAAAGTCAAATCAGCACGTTCTTTAGCATCAAAATTAACCTTCTCCGAAGATGGAAGAGGCAACAAATCAATAGGTGCATGATGGCATGCGCAAGGGGATCAAGAACGGAGTTACAAGTGATGATTTCAGGACTTTGAAACCACCATAAGGAGTGCATGAACCTTGGACGAAATATACAAGATGCCACTTCATAAATTTCGTCCAGACGCTATTTTAGGTGCTGCGTCACCTTATTATTGGGCCAGGTCCATGTATTTTCGAAATACTTTAGTATAGGCTGTTTTCAGAGTCCGTATGTATGGGGAAACAAGAGTTAGGGTTGTTTTCGGACCCCTCCTCCAAGGGCCACGAAATTCCCCCCTCTTCCTCCATATATACAGCCCTTAGGGCGTCATTTAGACTTTGGGTTTTGTTTAGATTAAAAGTTCGCCATAGCTGCAACTTTGCGTACTTCGTTTGTTGCTAGCGACAATGATGAGGACATCAATACCATTGTTACACCCACAGCCCCTGTTGTTATACATACTGGACCAATTACTAGTGCTCGCGCACGCCAATTGAATTATTAGGTACTTTGATTTCTTGGTAACGATTCTAATGTTCACGAGAATATGATGCTGCCTAAATTCGATACATTTGTTTTGCTTACAAATGAAGGGCCTAGCTTGGACAAGAAAGATGAACCTTGGAGCAAGTTCAAACATGGAGATGATGGCATGCGCAAGGGGAACAAGAACGGAGTTAAAAGTGATGATTCCAGGACTTTGAAGCCACCATAATGAGTGCACGAAGCCTTGGACGAAATATACACGATGCCACTTCATAAATTTCGTCCAGAGGCTATTCTAGGTGCTACGCCACCTTATTATTGGGCCAGGCCCATGTATTTTCGAAATACTTAAGTATAGGCTGTTTTTAGAGTTCATATGTGTGGGGAAACAAGAGTTAGGGTTTGTTTCGGACCCCTCCACCAAGGGCCACGAAATCCCCCCTCTCTCCTCCATATATAGAGGCCTTAGGGCATCGTTTAGACTTTGGGTTTTGTTTAGATCAAAAGTTTGTCATAGCTGCAACTTCGCGTACTTCATTTGTGTCCAACGACCAGACCAAGACGTCACAGAACCCGACCTTCATCAATAAAGCTTTCCTCTTATATTCGCAATATCTAGATTGCAATTTAAATTTCTTGCTTGTTCTTCGTTGCTTGCAGGAAATAAACCCTCTTGGTCAGGTTGATCGTGCTCCGGCGTGGTCAATAACCTCTCAAAGTTGGTTTAGCAATTGCTAAGGCGCGACGTCCTCGCACGTTCGTAGTTGGATCGTCAAAGTCGACTTCTACCAAAACGATAGCCACCATCTCATCGAAAGATCGGGCCCCTCGCCTCTATCATGTGGTATCAGATTTTCCGGTTGCTCGGTGAGATTTTATAGTTTTTCGTAGTTTAGATCGAGTCTGTTCTTCATACCTATAGTCCACGAAAAAGCCACCAAAAAATTAGGGTTAGTTCATCATATCCGAACCAATCTGAGCCATTGCATAATCTTTTTAGGGTTTTGCATTGTTGAGTTTGCGGTTGCATCATCGTGTCTAGTTACTGGTCTTAGTGTCTAGTCCTTTAGAGTTTCGAGTTCTGTTCACAAGTAGTCACGCCGCCGCCGCATCATCATCATCACCGCTGCCATATACCACCATCATCGTCACCGCTGCCATATACCACCATCGTCATCACCGCTGCCATATACCACCATCATCGTCACCGCTGCCATATACCACCATCGTCATCACCGCTGCCATATACCACCATCATCATCGCCGCTGCCATATACCACATATCCACCGCCATCACGCTAATCCGAGTATACTTGCAACATATATCCGCCACCAGTCCGAGTTCCACCAGATTCATCGCCGCCACCAGTCCGAGTTCCACCAGATTCATCTCTGCCACCAGTCCGAGTCTAGTATTTTCTGTTTTGGATTTCCAGATCACGCGATACTCCGAGTCGTGATAGAGCAGGACTCCTGAACTTTCGTGCTACCCGTAGAAGAAAAATGGTTCCAAACTCAAAAAAAAACTAAGTCTGGAAAATTCTGGCTCGGCAGTTTTTGGACCATTTGTAGACTTTTTCGAAAAAAATGTTGCGGAGAAAAAAAAAAGAGGAAACAAAGTGCAAAAAAAGTGAAAAAAAAGAAAAAAAATTCAGAGGTGCTCCTCCCTTGTTTACGTGCAGCGTCGTGACTTTGTTAGTGTTCTAGGCTCGCGTCTCTAGCACGGTCTAGCCTAGGACCAGCACAGTACCGTCGTTGAGCGTTTATTCAACTTTGCATCTCTGAATTGATTATTGTTGACCCTTTTTGCTACCATATTATAAGCCTTCCCAGCTCCACATACATCTCCGTCATGCGTTTGACTCTCCCTGTTAATCTCTCCATCCAAGCTTTGAGAGTTTTGACTACGACAGTTGCCGATCACCGCCTGCTGCTGGGTAAGAACTGGTAAGAATTTGAGATTTGCTTGATGGATTTGTGACGCCCACCACCACCTCTTGTTAGTAGTCTGTAGGATCATATTCTTGTGTGTTTCTATTGTTGCTAACCATGGCAGGATCAGAAGCCGACGAGACTGACTGGGAGAACATGACGAATAAGGAGTTGCATGATAAATTTCAGCAAATGATGAGTGGACAGGTGCAAGATGTGCTAAACAGATTTGAAGAGGCCATGGAGAAGATAGATGGCATGGAGAAGACGTTTGAAACAAAGCTTGATAACAGGTTTAATGAATTGCTCGCACGTCTTCCACCACCACCACCGGCTGCACCTAACGCACCTCTACAACAACAACAACAACAACAACAACAATGCCTAACTCCACGTCGTGAAACAGCCCTCCGCCGAGAAAGCCTGTGACGCCCCAAGACCGGAGCTTCAGATGCCTTCCTTGTTTTTTGGGATTCGTCGTGTGTTTTGTTTTTGCTTGTTGCATTCATGTTTGCATCATGTGCATTGCATCATGTCATCATGCAACCCGTTTTAAAAACTCAACCAAATAAACCATATGGATCTTCGATCCATTTAAACCGAGGGAATTCACATGGTGATTTCTCTTTATAACATATGATCCCATTATTTAGGGACCTACTATAAATATTCCATTAGTTTGGAATTAACCGCAAACACACTTGCAATTTAAACTCTCAAGTCTCTTCTGCTTCAAGTTTCACCTCCAAACATTGCCAACAATTATTTTCCCTTCTATCGAGACTCTTCCTAAATTCCCAACATTTTTGGACACTTAAAAAACCTTGAGTTTATTCAAACCATTTGAATTAAATTCAAATGTATTTGAATTTAGAACTTTCAATCATGCCACTTTCATTTTCCTAGATCGAGCTCAGTTTTGTGAGTCTGAGAAAATACCCTTTGCCTAAGTCCCTTCTGTTCCCTTTATATTTTCATTTCCTTTCTTTCTTTCCTTTTTTTCTTTCTCTGGTACGAGAGAATGAGGGAGAGAGGAGAACCCCAGTGCAGCCCAGTCGGTCAGTTGGGCCTCCAGCAGCCTCGTCCCACCAGTGGCCCAAGGTCCAGTCACGCCCCCCGTAAACCAAGCGAGCCCCTCCTCCTCGTTCCCTTCCGCCGCCGCTTTCCAGATCCCCATCTCACTGCTCGATACCCCTACCTCTCGCTCCCGTGCCTGATCGACCCAGCGCCTCCAAGGGCAACGCCCGATTCCTGCGGCCCTGACCTCAGCCTCGGCCATGGCGCCGCACCGCCAACCACCAGCAGGACGCCGCCCAGGGACGCGCCCGTCCCTGAGCATCGATCCGGCCCTTGTCGAGCCTCCATGCAGCACCCGCCTCCCTGGATGCGTCTCTGGTATCTCCGTCCTCCAGCCACGCCCGAGGGAGCTCCCTGAAGCCGGCGCCGTGTTCCTCCAGCACCACCACCAGGCTACCCTCTCCTTCCCCCTGCGTAGGAGCTCGCAACCACCACCATGGTGCATCTTGCTACTCCCCCAGCACCCAATCCTTCCCCTCTACTCCCTCAGCCATGGCACTCCGTCGCTCTTTTGCTCGCCCGCCTTGCCTCGCGCGACCTGCATGGCCGCCAGCCATGGATGCCATCGTGCTGTCCTGCAGCTTCGAGTGCGCTACTCTGCCTTACTGCTCCTGCTTCGTACGACAGCGGATGACCTCCGTCAAGCTTGCCCGACCACCTTCGACCTCGGCGTGGCCCTGCCTCCACTAGCAGCCTCCTGCTGTCGGCCGTTTCCATGGGTTTGGGGAGCCCTAAGTCATGTCCGTAGTCTTCGTGTCTATTGATGCTCCGTTGTTTTCCTTCTCCATCGTCTCCCCGAGCTCGTCAACTCCTGTACCCGGAGCCCATGTCGGAAGACTCCGTGGATGTACATCTCATTTGTGCCAATTTGGATCATCAAGGACGTTTCCGGTTTCTTCAAGTACAATTACGCCCGGAGACCACGGATTCGTTAAGTTCCACTACCGTCTCCGTGGATCTGACAAGTTCGCGAGTACGACTACTTCCCATGACGACCTTGTACCACTACCATCCCGATGATCGCCAATGAACGATAGGACGACTACTTCTACCGCCGTTGCCGTGAACATCTACTTCCACTACCGTCGCCGGGGTCGCAAGAACCTCTACCGACGACCTCAGAACGTGTACGATGACCGTTGTCGAAGACTCGTACCTCTACCGCTTCCCGAATATGTACCATGACTACCATGACGGCCATGAATGACTACTTCCTCTACGAACTCGAACTGCTCTGAGAATGCTCCCTTGTAAGGTATAACCCAGAGACGACCGCCCGTGGACCGAATGCATGCGTGTTGAATGAGATGAACCCCGCGTTTGCACCGTGTCTGAAATTGTCGCTTGCATGTTCCTCCTCGTTGCCATGCCGTCCACCCGTGGGAACCCGGCAACCGGGATCACCCCATCATCTTGCATGACACGCTCCCGTCACACTTCCTTTTGCACCGGCATCTCAATCGAGTTACCGAAACCGGAATGTTGCCGTGGCACCATTTCCATTGTCTTTGACGTGGCACCCATTTCGTTTCCGCCACGATGAAAAATGCCTCTTATCTTATCGTGCCAACATTTTCATAAATATTGCATAAAACTTGCTCATGTCATCTGCATCATGATAACAACAACTAAAATGTTTAAAATTGTTGTTTGCTTTAAATTGCTAATGCATATGGGGATTTATCGGATTAGTTGTTTGTTATATCCGGCACCATTTAAATTGTTTAGATGTTGTAGTGTTGTTATGCCTCACCTCTTGCCATGTTAATCAACATTTAATATTGTTGAGTACATAAACGAGATCGAACTAAATAAGTCATGTGGTGTTTCGTCAATATGCAACGGAGTTGCATATTGAGCTCCACTTAATTTGTAGGATTGTTTGTGCACTTTGCCATGCCTCATTAAACCGGACATGCATCATACTTGTTGTGCATCATGCCATGTTTATGTGATGGTTGTTTACTATGTTGTTTGCTTCTTTCCGGGTTACCTCTCGCGTTAGCTTCGGTTTCATTCCAGAGTTGTGAGGCTCCGTTCATCTACGTCCGTTTGTCTTTTTCATGGACTCGTTCTTCTTCCTTGCGGGATTTCAGGCAAGCTGACCATACCCTCGAAATCACTTCTATCTTTGCTTGCTAGTTGCTCGCTCTTTTGCTATGCCTATGCTGCGATACCTACCACTTGCTTATCATGCCTCCCATATTGTTAAGCCAAGCCTCTAACCCACCTTGTCCTAGCAAACCGTTGTTTGGCTATGTTACCGCTTTGCTCAGCTCCTCTTATAGCGTTGATAGTTGCAGGTGAAGATTTGGAGTTTGTTCCTTGTTGGAACATGGATATTTTGTTGGGATATCACAATATCTCTTATTTAATTAATGCATCTATATACTTGGTAAAGGGTGGAAGGCTCGGCCTTATGCCTGGTGTTTTGTTCCACTCTTACCGCCCTAGTTTCCGTCATATCGGTGTTATGTTCCAACATTTTGCGTTCCTTACATGGTTGGTTATAATGGGAACCCCTTGACAGTTCGCCTTGAATAAAACTCCTCCACCAATGACCAACATTGGTTTTACCATTCGCCATCTAGCCTCTTTTTCCCTTGGGTTCCACGGACTCAAGAGTCATCTTTATTTAAACCCCCTTGGGCCAGTGCTCCTCTAAGTGTCGGTCCGACCGAGTAGACTGTGGGGCCACCTCGGGGCAACTTGAGGGTTGGTTTTATTCGTAGGATGTCTCATCTGAGTGTGCCCTGAGAACGAGATATGTGCAGCTCCTATCGGGATTTGTCGGCACATTCGGGCGGTGTTGCTGGACTTGTTTTACCATTGTCGAGGATGTCTTGTAACCGGGATGCCGAGTATGATCGGATTGCCTTGGGAGAAGGAATATCCCTCGTTGACCGTGAGAGGTTGTGATGGGCTAAGTTGGGACACCCCTGCAGGGTTTGAACTATCGAAAGCCGTGCCCGCGGTTATGGGCAAATGTGAATTTGTTAATGTTCGGTTGTAGAAAACCTGAAGTTGATCTTAATTAAAACACATCAACCGTGTGTGTTACCGTGACGGTCTCTTCTCGGCGGGGTCCGGGAAGTGAACATGGTGTTGGAGTTATGTTTGGCGTAGGTTGTTCTAGGATCACTTCTTGATCATAGTTTGTTCGACCGTGCTTTTGCCTTCTCTTCTCGCTCTCATTTGCGTATGTTAGCCACCTAATATGCTAGTCGCTTGCTGCAGCTCCACTTCATACCTTTTACCCTACTTATAAGCTTAAATAGACTTGATCGCGAGGGTGTGAGATTGCTGAGTCCCCGTGACTCACAGATACTTCCAAAACCAGCTTGCAGGTGCCGCTGAACCGTGCAGATGACGCAACCGAGCTCAAGGAGGAACTCAATGAAGATCGTGTTCGTTATGTCGTTTCCGTTTCCAATTGATCAGTAGTGGAGCCCAGTTGGGGTAGATCGTTGATCTGTGTAGCATTTGGGTAGTCTTATTTTATTTTGGTTCCGTAGTCGGACCTTGAGTGTATTTTGATGAATGTAATGTCTTATTCATGTAATTGTGTGAAGTGGCGATTGTAAGCCAACTATGTATCTTTTCCCTTATGTATTACATGGGTTGTGTGAAGATTATCTCACTTGCGACATTGCTTTCAATGCGGTTATGCCTCTAAGTCGTGCTTCGACATGTGGGAGATATAGCCGCATCGAGGGCGTTACAAGTTGGTATTCAGAGCCTTCCCCGACTTAGGAGCCCCCTGCTTGATCGAATCGCTGGCGTTGTTGAGTCTAGAAAAATGTTTTGAGTCATTTAAGATTATATATATGGGAGAGTAGGATTTCTTTTTACTCCTCAGTCCCTTCGTCGCTCTAGTGAGGCATCCTGACGTAGAGTTTTGACTCTTCTCTTCACAAATTTCACTAAAAAAAATTTAGGATCACGCGGGTATCTTGGAATCGTTCCAATGGTTTTGTGATGAGAACATTGTTCTTGGTGCCTCCTGACATTTAGGGGTTGTGGCAGTGTCCCGAGGAGTTGAGCTCCGAGGTGTTGTCGTCACAATTTTATCGTTGCAGTTCTGGAATACCTGAGTTTCGCCGACATCAAAAATCTCTTTTATGCAGTTGTTGGTGAGATAACCTCGACGCCACCTAGTACTGGGGCGGGAGTTCGGGAGTATTGCCATAACTCGTATAACGGATGTTTTTTTCAAAGGTTGAGGTGAATGATTTCTGAAGGTTTCTTGGTTATGTGTTAAAGGATGGATATAACTGGATGTAGGATTTATTAGTTTTGGGTGAGATATTATGCTTTCCCTGTATCCCCAACACCTGATTGCATAACCGAAAAGTTTGGGGAGTTTATAAGTGGGAATTCAAGTAGCTCTTAGGATATCTTTCTGACAGATGTATGATATGAAATTGGGGTTCGACGTCTAGTGGTCCGCCTATTCACGGTTGGTTTTTACAGTGGTCTCATTGTGACTTAAAGAGTCCTTGGCTATGCTGACTCGGGGACGCTTCGTATGTCATGTGCACTGCCTTGTACATGATGGTGCTGTACGATTGAGCCCGTGTAGGCCCCACCACGAAAACTTCGGACGAAATCTCTATCATATGTTTGTTCCGGCTTATTCTGCAAGCCAATCCTTTGTTTTGTTTTGAGTTGTGGTATTCGGGTTGCTTCGAAGTCAAATGTTGATTCCATACCTTCCCCAAACGGTGTTCTCATATTCCTATGTGAATACAAATCCTTCATGATAATCGAGATTGTCATGTCAATCCTTTTCAACCGGTGTGTTTCTCTTCAAGCGGATCCGTTCATTCTCAACATCCACAAGATTCAATCTCAGCTTTCTCAACGGTGTTCGTTCCATCCATCCGAAGCTGCCTTTGTTTTTTTCCCCCCCCCCCCCCCCTTTTTTTTCAAGGACTCAGATGTCTTAATCAAGCATCCATCTTATGGACATGAAGTCTCCCCATTCTGTGCGGTCAATATTCTTACCCGGTGATTCTCATGAAGATGCTCTACAAGTTCATCATTCTTCATTATTTTCCTTCTCCGGTGGATTCTAGTCAAGCCTTGTCAATCATATCTTTTCCTTGTTTCCATACTTTCTCTTGCCAGTGCACCTCTCAATCATCCATTTCCCGCTAATCATACGTTCTGGAGTGCTCAAGATATCTCGATGATTCGTGTTTCCACTCTCCTTTTGTTCAAACTCTTTCAAGGATGTTATCTCATTCAAGCCTTTTAAATCAACCGGTGCAATCTCCCTTTAAAATCGTTCAATGGTGTATCTTTTCAGTGGGCCCTAACCCACAGGTCTTTTTCCAGGATCTTACCTGACTCCTCTTATTTTCCCGGAGCTATCCTCAAATTTCTTTTTGAAGTTTTGACATAAGAATGATTCATCATCGGTCATATGTGTTTCTCCAAGATCTTTCAAATTCTTTTCATCGTTGGCTCAACCTTTCCATTTTTTCATCCCGGAGTATCTCAACAATTTGGTGGTGTTTCTCATCGTCATTCTCATATTTTTGAAGACCGAAGAAGAGTTTTTCCTCAAAACTTGTCCATTCTCTCGAAGATTCGTGGTTCTAGCTTAATGCTATCCTCTCATTATTGTTTCGATTGTGAGAATTATTTTCACCCATCCGGAGCATTTCAAGAGTATTTCAGTTTGTTTTCTACGAAGCCCATCATTTCAGAAGATTTATTCATTCTAGCTTTCAGCTCTCGTTCTCCAAACCTTACCGGTGCATTGATCAAATATCCTCTAATCAGTTCTTGATCTCTTCGTTCTCATGTATCTAAATCCCCTCAAGCTTCTTCGTTCATTTGCTAATTCTTCCTGGTGTTTCTTTATCTTTTCTTCGTTCATTTTCAATTCTTACGGTGGTTCGTTCAAGATCTCTCTTCCTTGGTATCATATCAATTCTTTCGTTCTTTCAAATTCTACTGGTGGTTAGTTGAAGACCTTTCTCAAGTTGGCACTATATCTATCTTAATCCTTTCTACAAGAATAAGTGCATGCAATCCATTGTTTGTCATCAATTTAATTGGTGAAGGATAGGTATAATGTAATTCTTATTCTTGTTTCATCCATATGTTATTCCTTTATTCCGGAGTTTGTTCACAATGACTAATTCTCGTTGTCATTTGCTCATCTTCTCTTTTTCCCAGAGTTCCAACCTCTTTCAGTTATATCACCACGGAGATTCATCGAAATCGTTACAAGGATTCACCTTGTGTTTTCAACTTCTCTTTCCTTTCGTTTGATCAATCATTTTGTTACCGGAGTTCTTCATGGAGGGTCTACATGATGGTTCATCAAGGATTTAATTCCTTCTCGAAGGGTTCATCAACATTCTTTTCAGAGCAGCTCAAGCATTCTTCATCTTGCATTCCAAAGTGTGATTCTTTCTTTCTTATATTTTGAGGTGGTGTTATGTCACTCTTGAAAATTTCCCTTCGTGTTTCATGTTTCACATGTTTTCAAGAGTGAGGTATTTAAATCCATCATTTTCTCTTCGCTCAAGTCATCTTTCCAACCAATCAACCTCTTCTTTGGAGTTATCTTGGGTTATATTTCACCTAAAGCTTTCCCTAAGGATTTTGCTATTTATGGTGCTCATAAATGACCCAAGTTCTTCAGTTACCCTCCTAGTGAATTAAGTTTCTCGTATCCTTGTTCATATCAATCCAATCTTTTGTTTTCGTTAGTGGCAGAATTTCACCTCAGTTTTGAGATGTTTTCCTTAAGCCCACATGAAGATTATTCTTTTTGTTGTTGGTTTTCCAACAACTCCGTTCGACCCTTCTCCTAAAGATGTTTTTCAAGCTCTTTTGAGGTAGAAGATGTTGTTTTTCTACTCCGTTCTTTTGATTCCATTCTTACTTTTGTTCCGGAGGCATTGTGATGTTGCTCTTTTCAACCCATCATCTTGTTTGTGAAGATCATGTTCAGTTCCTTCCATTTTCAGTCGGAGTATTTCCCAAATTATACCATTCTTTTCCCTCTCTATCTTGTTTTTAACCGGAGTGTTGTGCCCTTTCCTCAACATCTTTTCGCCTCATCAAGTCTTGCATCTCTTTTCAACCGGAGTGCTGTCCGAATTTGTTCTTCCTTGTTCCTCTTTCCTAACGGGGTGTTTTCAACTTTGTTCATCTTTGTTGTATTTTTTCTTTCAAGTTGTTTAACCTTTCAAGGTTCTTTGGTTTCACGCGTTTTTTTCAAAGAAGCAACTTAGTATTACCTCTTATCTTCCTCTTCCGTTTCTCTCCGGTGCCATCCTAGATCTCGGGACGAGATCCTCTTGTAGTGGTGGAGTGTTGTGACACCCCAAGACCAGAGCTTCAGATGCCTTCCTTGTTTTCCGGGATTCGTCGTGTGTTCTATTTTTGCTTGTTGCATTCATGTTTGCATCATGTGCATTGCATCATGTCATCATGCAACCCGTTTTAAAAATTCAACCAAATAAACCGTATGGATCTTCGATCCATTTAAACTGAGGGAATTCACATGGTGAGTTCTCTTTATAACATATCATCCCAGCATTTAGGGACCTACTATAAATATTCCATTAGTTTGGAATTAACCGCAGACACACTTGCAATTTAAACTCTCAAGTCTCTTATGCTTCAAGTTTCACCTCCAAACTTTGCCAACAATTCTTTTCCCTTTTATCGAGACTCTTCCTGATTTCGCAACATTTTTGGACTCTTAAAAAACCTTGAGTTTTTTCAAACCATTTGAATTAAATTCAAATGTATTTGAATTTAGATCTTTCAATCATGCCACTTTCATTTTCCTAGATCAAGCTCAGTTTTGTGAGTCTGAGAAAATACCCTTTGCCTAAGTCCCTTCTCTTCCCTTTTTATTTTCCTTTCCTTTCTTTCTTTCCTTTTTTTCTTTCTATGGTACGAGAGAATGAGGGAGAGAGGAGAACCCCAGTGCATCCCAGTCGGGCAGTTGGGCCTCCAGCAGCCTCGTCCCACCAGTGGCCCAAGGCCTAGTCACACCCCCCGTAAACATAGCGAGCCCCTCCTCCTCGTTCACTTCTGCCGCCGCTTTCCTGATCCCCATCTCACTGCTCGATACCCCTACCTCTCGCTCCCGTGCCTGATCGACCCAGCGCCTACAGGGGCGACGCCCGATTCCCGCGGCCCTGACCTCGGCCTCGGCCATGGCGCCACGCCGCCGACCACTAGCAGGACGCCGCCCAGGGACGTGCCCATCCCCGAGCATCGATCCGGCCCTCGTCGAGCCTCCGTGCAGCACCCGCCTCCCTGGATGCGTCTCTGGTATCTCCGTCCTCCAGCCGCGCCCGAGGGAGCTCCCAAAGCCGGCGCCGTGTTCCTCCAGCACCACCACCAGGCTGCCCTCTCCTTCCCCCTGCACAGGAGCTCGCAGCCACCACCATGGCGCGTCTTGCTACTCCCCCCAGCACCCAATCCTTCCCCTCTACTCCCTCAACCATGGCACTCCACCGCTATTTTGCTCGCCCGCCTTGCCTCGCGCGACCTGCATGGACGCCGGCCATGGATGCCATCGTGCTAGCCTGTAGCTTCGAGTGCGCTGCTGTGCCTTGCTGCTCCTGCTTCGTATGACAGCGGATGACCTCCGTCGAGCTCACCCGGCCACCATCGACCTCGGCGTGGCCCTGCCTCCACTAGCAGCCTCCTGCTGCCGGCCGTTTCCATGGGTTCGGGGAGCCCCAAGTCATGTCCGTGGTCTTCGTGTCTATTGATGCTCCGCTGCTTTCTTTCTCCATCGTCTCCCCGAGCTCGTCAAATCCGGTACCCGGAACCCAAGTCGGAAGACTCCTTGGATGTACATATCATTTGTGCCATGTTGAATCATCAAGGACGTTTCGGGTTTCTTCAAGTACCATTACGCCCGGAGACCACGGATTCGTGAAGTCAATTACCGTCGCCGTGGATCCGACAAGTTCGCGAGTACGACTACTTCCCACGACGACCTTGTACCACTACCATCCCGATGATCACCGATGAACGATAGGACGTCTACTTCTACCGCCGTCGTCGTGACCATCTACTTCCACTACCATTGCCGGGATCGCGAGAACCTCTACCGACGACCTCGGAACGTGTATGACGACCATTGTCGAAGACTCATACCTCTACCGCTTCCCGAACATGTACCACGACTACCATGACGGCCGTGAACGACTACTTCCTCTACAAACTCGAACCGCTCTGAGAATACTCCCTTGTAAGGTATAACCCCGAGACGACCGCCTGTGGACCGAATGCATGCGTGTTGAATGAGATGAACCCCGCGTTTGCACCATGTCTGAAATTGTCGCTTGCATGTTCCTCCTCGTTGCCATGCCGTCCACCCGTGGGAACCCGGCAACCGGGATCACCCCATCATCTTGCATGACACGCCCCCGTCACACTTCCTTTTGCACCGGCATCTCAATCGAGTTAACGCAACCGGAATGTTGCCGTAGCACCATTTCCGTTGTCGTTGCCATGGCACCCCTTTCGTTTCCGCCACAATGACAAATGCCCCGTATCTTATCGTGCCAACATTTTCATAAATATTGCATAAAACTTGCTCATGTCATCCGCATCATGATAACAACAACTAAAATGTTTAAAATTGTTGTTTGCTTTAAATTGCTAATGCATATGGGGATTTACCGGATTTGTGGTTTGTTATATCCGGCCCCATTTAAATTGTTTAGATGTTGTAGTGTTGTTATGCCTCACCTCTTGCCATGTTAATCAACATTTAATATTGTTGAGTACATAAACGAGATCGAACTAAATAAGTCATGTGGTGTTTCGTCAATATGCAATGGAGTTGCATATTGAGCTCCACTTAAACTGGACATGCATCATACTTGTTGTTCCTTGTTGGTGATGGTATACAACGGAGTTACAAGATTTGGTGTTTGTTCCTTGTTGGAACATGGATATTTTGTTGGGATATCACAATATCTCTTATTTAATTAATGCATCTATATACTTGGTAAAGGGTGGAAGGCTCGGCCTTATGCTTGGTGTTTTGTTCCACTCTTGCCGCCCTAGTTTCCGTCAAATCGGTGTTATGTTCCCGGATTTTGTGTTCCTTACACGATTGGGTTATAATGGGAACCCCTTGACAGTTCGCCTTGAATAAAAGTCCTCCAGCAATGCCCAACATTGGTTTTACCATTCGCCACCTAGACTCAAGGGTCATCTTTATTTAAACCCCCCTGGGCCAGTGCTCCTCTGAGTGTTGGTCCGACCGAGTAGACTGCGGGGCCACCTCGAGGCAACTTGAGGGTTGGTTTTACTCGTAGCATGTCTCATCTGAGTGTGCCCTGAGAACGAGATATGTGCAGCTCCTATCGGGATTTGTCGGCACATTCGGGCTGTGTTGCTGGACTTGTTTTACCATTGTCGAGGATGTCTTGTAACCGGGATGCCGAGTCAGATCGGATTGTCTTGGGAGAAGGAATATCCTTCGTTGACCGTGAGAGCTTGTGATGGGCTAAGTTGCGACACCCCTGCAGGGTTTGAACTTTCGAAAGCCGTGCCCGCGGTTATGGGCAGATGGGAATTTGTTAATGTCCGGTTGTAGAAAACCTCAAGTTGATCTTAATTAAAATACATCAACCGCGTGTGTTATCATGACGGTCTCTTCTCGGCAGGGTCCGGGAAGTGAGCACGGTGTTGGAGTTATGTTTGGCATAGGTTGTTCTAGGATCATTTCTTGATCATAGTTTGTTCGACCGTGCTTTTGCCTTCTCTTCTTGCTCTCATTTGCGTATGTTAGCCACCTAATATGCTAGTCGCTTACTGCAGCTCCACTTCATACCTTTTACCCTACCTATAAGCTTAAATAGTCTTGATCGCAAGGGTGTGAGATTGCTGAGTCCCCGTGACCCACAGATACTTCCAAAACCAGCTTGCAGGTGACGTTGAACCGTGCAAATGATGCAACCGAGCTCAAGGAGGAGCACAATGAAGATCATGTTCGTTATGTCGTTTTCGTTTGCAGTTGATCAGTAGTGGAGCCCAGTTGGGGTCGATCGGGGATCTGTGTAGCATTTGGGGTAGTCTTCTTTTATTTTGGTTTCGTAGTCGGACCTTGAGTGTATCTGGATGAATGTAATGTCTTATTCATGTAATTGTGTGAAGTGGCGATTGTATGCCAACTATGTATCTTTTCCCTTATGTATTAAATGGGTTGTGTGAAGATTACCTCACTTGCGACATTGCTTTCAATGCGGTTATGCCTCTAAGTCCTGCTTCGACACGTGGGAGATATAGCCGCATCGAGGGCGTTATAGAGCCGTCTCCCTCTTGCACCTGGCCAAATTGTTCGTGCTGCTGTTGATACTTCTGTGGCTCCTTCTGCTGATGCGGAGGAGGGTGATTTTGCGGGAGATTACGAGGATGAGGTTGATCAAACTCAAAACTATGTGCAACCACCAGCAGCGCAACCACCAGGTCATCCACATGCAAATAATGGCAATGGTAGGGCTCACCCTCAGGTACGAGATCATGACCATCTCCCTAAACTGAAATTGAATATTCCACCATTTGAGGGTCGATATGTTCCTGATATATATCTTACTTGGGAGTTAGAAACTGAACGACAATTTACATGTTTACAATATCCCGAGGAGAGACGTGTTCCTGCTGCTATTTGTGCTTTCACTAGTTTTGCATGTGTTTGGTGGTCTGAGCATTGTAGATTATATCCTATTCCAGCTACTTGGGCTGCTTTGAAAACTGCTATGCGTAGTCTTTGGGTTCCACCATATTATCAACGTGAATTACTTCAAAAATTGCAGCGTTTAAGACAAGGAAAAAATTCTGTAGAAGAATATTATCAGGAATTACAAACTAGCATGATTAGATGTGGTATTGTTGAGGAGAATGAAGCTATGCTTGCACGTTTTATGCGTGGATTAAATAGAGAGATTCAGACCATTCTAGAGTATAAGGAGTATACTAATATCACTCGTTTATTCCATCTTGCTTGTAAAGCTGAACGTGAAGTGCAGGATCGATAGGCATTGGCGCGAACTAACTTTTCTGCAGGTCGATCTTCATCATGGACACCACGTGCATCCTCTACTTCCACTCCACCAGCACCTCCATCAGGTGCCACCTCCAGCCGTGATACAAGAAAGCAGGCACAACCACCACTATCTGCCAAGAGCACACCTGCCGGACCTGCGTAGAGCACTTCTTCTTCCATGGCATCAACAAGGCACACAAAGTGATATTATTTGTCGTCGTTGTAAGGGAAGAGGACATTTTGCGAGAGAATGCCAATCTCAGCGTGTGATGATTGCTACTGATAATGCTAGGTATGAGTCCGCTAGTGACTATGATGAGGAGACTTTGGCTCTTATTACACATGAAGAACACGGTGGAGAGGATTCTGATCATGAGACGCAATACATGGATGCTGAAGATGCTGACAGGTATGAATGTTTAGTTGCTCAACGTGTTTTGAGTGTGCAGGTTACACAAGCTGAGCAAAATCAGAGGCATAATTTGTTCCATACAAAGGGAGTTGTGAAGGAACGTTATGTTCACGTCATAATAGATGGAGGGAGCTGCAATAACTTGGCTAGCATGGAGATGGTGGAGAAGCTATCTCTCACCACAGGACCACATCCACATCCTTACTACATCCAATGGTTCAACAAGAGCGGCAAGGTTAAGGTAACACGTACTGTTCGTGTGCATTTTAGTATCTCTACATATGCTGATTATGTTGATTGTGTTGTGGTACCTATGCAAGCATGTTCCTTATTACTTGGTAGACCATGGCAATTTGATAAAAATTCTATACACCATGGTAGAAACAATCAGTATACTCTTGTTCACAAAGATAAAAATATTACTTTGCTTCCTATGACTCCTGATTCCATTTTGAAAGATGATATTAATAGAGCTAATAAAGCAAAAGAGGATAAACATAAGAGTGAAAATAAGATTGCGGCGAAAGAATTTGAGAAACAAATGAAGCCTAATAATAAACCATCTAGTGTTGCTTCTGAAATTAAATTGAAAAGTGCATGTTTACTTGCCACCAAATCTGATATTGATGATCTAGATTTGAGCAAATATGTTTGCTATGCTTTTGTGTGCAAAGAGGCATTATTTTCATTCGAGGACGTGCCTTCCTCTTTGCCTCCTGCTGTCACTAACATTTTGCAGGAGTTTGCTGACGTCTTTCCACAAGATGTGCCACCGGGATTACCACCTATTCGAGGGATTGAGCATCAAATTGACTTAATTCCCGGTGCATCATTACCCAACCGTGCACCATACCGTACCAATCCAGAGGAGACGAAGGAGATTATGTGTCAAGTACAGGAGCTGCTCGACAAAGGTTATATACGTGAATCCCTTAGTTCTTGTGTTGTTCTTATCATTTTAGTGCCGAAAAAGGATGGTATGTCGCCTATGTGTGTTGATTGTAGAGGCATTAATAATATTAATATTCGTTGTCGTCATCCTATTCCTAGGCTAGACGACATGCTTGATGAATTGAGTGGCTCTACAAGATTCTCCAAAGTTGATTTGCGTAGTGGATACCATCAAATTATTATGAAATTGGGAGATGAATGGAAAACAATATTTAAAACTAAGTTTGGATTATATGAGTGGTTAGTCATGCCTTTTGGGTTAACTAATGCACCTAGTACTTTCATGAGGTTAATGAACGAAGTTTTATGTGCTTTCATTGGACGATTTTTGGTAGTATATTTTGATGATATACTGATTTATAGTAAATCTTTGGAGGAACATTTGGAACATTTACGTGCTGTTTTTATTGCTCTACGTGATGCACGTTCGTTTGGTAACCTTGGAAAGTGTACCTTTTGCACCGACCGAGTATAATTTCTTGGCTATGTTGTTACTCCAGAGGGAATTGAAGTTGATAAAGCCAAGATAGAAGCTATTGAGAATTGGCCGCAGCCCAAAACGGTCACACAAGTGAGGAGTTTCCTTGGCCTCGCTGGTTTCTATAGGCGTTTTGTGAGAGATTTCAGCACCATTGCTGCACCTCTCAATGAGCTTACAAAGAAGGTGTGCCTTTTGTTTGGGGTACCGCATAGGAATAAGCTTTCATGGTATTGAAAGATAAGTTGACACATGCTCCTTTACTCCAACTTCCTAATTTCAATAAGACTTTTGAGCTTGAATGTGATGCTAGTGGAATTGGATTAGGAGGTGTGTTATTACAAGATGGTAAACCTGTTGCATACTTTTCTAAAAAATTAAGTGGGCCTAGTCTGAACTATTCTACTTATGATAAAGAATTATATGCTCTTGTTCGGACCTTAGAAACATGGCAACATTATTTATGGCCCAAGGAATTTGTTATACATTCTGATCATGAATCTTTGAAACACATTAAAAGTCAAGCAAAACTGAATGGTAGACATGCTAAATGGGTTGAATTCATTCAGACTTTCCCTTATGTCATTAAACACAAGAAGTGTAAAGAAAATGTTATTGCTGATTCTTTGTCTCGTCGTTATACTATGCTTTCACAAATTGAATTTAAAATATTTGGTTTGGAGACCATCAAAGTTCAATATATGCATGATGACGAATTTAAAGATGTATTGCGGAATTGTAAGGAAGGGAGAACATGGAACACGTTCGTTCTTAATGATGGATTTGTGTTTCGTGCTAACAACCTATGCATTCCAGCTAGCTTTGTTCTTCTTTTGTTGTTGCAGGAGGCGCATGGAGGATGATTAATGGGACACTTTGGCGTCAAGAAGACGGAGGATATACTTGCTACACATTTCTTTTGCCAAAGATGAGATGGGATGTTGAGCGTTTCGTTGCTCGCTGCACTACATGTCAAAAAGCTAAGTCACGACTCAATCCTCATGGTTTATATATGCCTTTGCCTATACCTAGTGTTCCTTGGGAGGATATATCTATGGACTTTGTTTTAGGTTTACCTCGAACAAAGAAGGGGAGGGATAGCATATTTGTTGTCGTGGATAGGTTCTCGAAAATGGCACACTTTATACCATGTCATAAAAGCGATGACGCAGTTAATGTTGCTGATTTGTTCTTTCGTGAAATTATTCACTTGCATGGTGTGCCAAATACTATTGTTTCAAATCATGATACTAAATTTCTTAGCCACTTTTGGAGATGTTTATGGGCTAAGTTGGGGACTAAACTGCTTTTTAGTACTACATGTCACCCCCAAACTGATGGACAAACTGAAGTAGTCAATAGAACATTGTCTACTATGCTTAGGGCTGTTTTGAAGAATAACAAGAAAATGTGGGAAGAATGCTTGCCTCATATTGAATTTGCTTATAATCGTTCATTGCATTCTACAACTAAGATGTGCCCTTTTGAAATTGTGTATGGTTTCCTACCTCGTGCACCTATTGATTTGTTGCCTCTTCCATCTTCGGAGAAGGTTAATTTTGATGCTAAAGAACGTGCTGAATTGATTTTAACAATGCATGAGTTAACTAAGGAAAACATTGAGCGTATGAATGCTAAATATAAACTTGCTGGAGATAAGGGTAGAAAACATGTTGTGTTTGCACCTGGAGATCTTGTTTGGTTACATTTGCGTAAGGATAGATTTCCTAATTTGCGCAAATCAAAGCTAATGCCACGTGCTGATGGTCCTTTTAAGGTGTTAGAGAAAATAAATGATAATGCATATAAACTTAAGCTGCCTGCAGATTTTGGGGTTAGTCCCAATTTTAACATTGCAGATTTGAAGCCTTATTTGGGTGAGGAAGATGAGATTTCGTCGAGGACAACCTCATTGCAAGAAGGGGAGGATGATGAGGACATCAATACCATTGTTACACCCACAGCCCCTGCTGTTATACATACTGGACCAGTTACTAGAGCTCGTGCACGCCAATTGAATTATCAGGTACTTTCGTTTCTTGGTAACGATTCTAATGTTCTTGAGAATATGATGCTGCATAAATTGGATACATTTGTTTTGCTTACAAATGAAGGGCCTAGCTTGGACAAGAAATATGAACCTTGGAGCAGGTTCAAGCATGGAGATGATGGCATGCGCAAGGGGAACAAGAACGGAGTTACAAGTGATGATTCCAGGACTTTGAAGCCACCATAATGAGTGCATGAAGCTTTGGACGAAATATACAAGATGCCACTTCATAAATTTCGTCCTAAGGCTATTCTAGGTGTTGCGTCACCTTATTATTGGGCCAGGCCCATGTATTTTCGAAATACTTAAGTATAGGCTGTTTTTAGAGTCAGTATGTGTGTGGAAACAAGATTAGGGTTTGTTTCGGACCCCTCCACCAAGGGCCACGAAATTCCCCCTCTCTCCTCCATATATACAGCCCTTAGGGCATCGTTTAAACTTTGGGTTTTGTTTAGATTAAAAGTTCGCCATAGCTGCAACTTCGCGTACTTCGTTTGTGTCCAACGACCAGACCAAGACGTCACAGAACCCCACCTTCATCAATAAAGCTTTCCTCTTATATTCGCAATATCTAGATTGCAATTTCAATTTCTTGCTTGTTCTTCGTTGCTTGCAGGAAATAGACCCTCATGGTCAGGTTGATCATTCTCCGGCGTGGTCAATAACCCCTCGGAAGTTGGTTTAGCGATTACTAAGGCGCGACGTCCTCGCACGTTCGTAGTCGGATCGTCTAAGTCGACTTCTACCAAAACGATAGCCACCATCTCATTGAATGATCGGGCCCGTCGCCGCTATCAGCCCAGACCAAGAAGTCACAGAACCCCGCCTTGGTCAATAAAGCTTTCATCTTATATTCGCAATATCCAGATTGCAATCTCAGTTTCTTGCTTGTTCTTCGTTTGCTCGTAGGAAACAGGCCCTCGTGGTCGGGTTGATCGTGCTCCGGCGTGGTCAATAACCCCTCGGAGTTGGTTTAGCGATTGCTAAGGCGCGACATCCTTGCACGTTCGTAGTCGGATCGTCAAAGTCAACTTCCTCTAAAACGATAGCCACCATCTCATTGAAAGACGGGGCACATTTGCCCCTATCAAGTGGTATCAGAGTTCCAGGTTGCTCGGTGAGGTTTTACAGTTTTTCGCAGTTTAGGTCTAGTCTGTTCTTCATACCTATAGTCCACGAAAAAGCCAAAAAAATTAGGATTAGGTCATCATATCCGAACCAATCTGAGCCTTTGCATAGTCTTTTTATAGTTTTGCTTTGTTGAATTTGCGGTTGCATCGTCGTGTCGAGTTGCTGGTCTTAGCATCTAGTCCCTTAGAGTTTCGAGTTCTGTTCACAGGTTGTCACGCTGCCGCCGCACCATCGTCATCATCATTACCATATACCACCACCCTACCATATACATCGTCGCTGCCATATACAACCAGCAATCCGAGTCCACATATACCATCGCCATATACCACCACCAATCCGAGTCCAGATATACCATCGCCATATACAACCACCAGTCCAAGTTCCACCAGATTCAACTCCGCCACCAGTCCTATTCCGAATCTAGTATTTGCTGCTTTGTTTTGGAGTTCCAGATCACGCAATACTTCGAGTCATGACCAAGTCGGACTCCCCAACTTCCGTGCTATCCGCAGTAGAAAAATAGTTCCAAACTCTAAAAAAAATTAAGTCTGGAAAATTCTGGCTAGGCAGTTTTTAGACCAATTGTAGACTTTTTCGAAAAAAAATTGTTGCGGAGCAAACAGAAAGGAAAAAAGTGCAAAAAAATGAAAAAAAAATTAGAGAGTGCTCCTCCCTTGTTTACGTGTCGCGTCGTGATTTTGTTCGTGTTCTAGGCTCGCATCTCTAGTACGGTCTAACCTAGGACCAGCACAGTACCGTTGTTGAGCGTTTATTCAACTTTATATCTCTGAATTGATTATTGCTGACATTTTTGCTACCATATCATAAGCCTTCCCAGCTCCACATACATCTACATCATGCGTTTGACACCACCTGGCAATCGCTCTATCCAATCTTTGAGAGTTTTGACTACGACGGTTGCCGATCACCACCTGCTGCTGGGTAAGAACTGGTAAGAATTTGAGATTCGCTTGCCGGATTTGTGATACACCACCACCACCACTTCCTTGTAGTCTGTAGGATCATATTCTTGTGTATTTCTATTGCTGCTAACCATGGTAGGATCACAAGCCGATGAGACAGATTGGGAGAACATGACGAAGAAAGAGCTACATGATAAATTTCAGCAAATGATGAGTGGACAGGTGCAAGATGTGCTAAACAGATTTTAAGAGGCCATGGAGAAGATAGATGGCATGGAGAAGACATTCGAAACAAAGCTCAATAACAAGTTTAATGAATTGCTCAAGCATCTTCCACCACCACCACCGGCTGCACCTAACGCACCTCTACAACAACAACAACAACATCGCCTTCCAAATCAAGTGGGACGGGCACTGCGCATTCCCTTGAGCCTGGTCAAAATTCTGGTGCTGCTGTTGATGCTTCTGTAGCTCCTGCTGCTACTGCAGGGGTGGAGGACCATTATGAGGATGAGGTTGATCAAAATCAGAACTACGTGCAACCATCAGCACCACCGCCACCAGGTCGTCCTCATGCATATCATCGGAATGGTAGGGCTGCACAACCACCTCAGGTACATGATCATGACCATCTCCCTAAACTGATATTGAACATTCCACCATTTGAGGGTAGATATGTTCCTGATATATATCTTACTTGGGAGTTAGAAACTGAACAACGATTTACATGTTTACAATATCCCGAGGAGAGACGTGTTCCTGCTGCTGTTTGTGATTTCACTAGCTTTGCATGTGTTTGGTGGTCTGAACATTGTAGATTATATCCTATTCCAGCTACTTGGACTGCTTTGAAAACTGCTATGCGTACTCATTGGGTTCCACCATATTATCAACATGAATTACTTCAAAAATTGCAGCATTTAAGACAAGGAAAAAATTCTGTAGAAGAATATTATCAGGAATTACAAACTGGCATGATTAGATGTGGTATTGTTGAGGAGAATGAAGCTATGCTTGCACGTTTTATGGGTGGATTAAATAAAGAGATTCAGACCATTCTAGAGTAAAAGGAGTATAGTAATATCATTCGTTTATTCCATCTTGCTTTTAAAGCTGAACGTGAAGTGCAGGATCGACAGGCATTGGCGCGAACTAACTTTTCTACAGGTCGATCTTCATCATGGACACCACGTGCATCCTCTCATGCGGAGCATCCCAAGGTCAGCCCCATGGACCTACCATCGTATCATCAAGTGCCTAGTGTGATGCGGAGCATCCTATGGACATCACGATGTCAAGAGTCCATTTGGCAAGTGACACGTGCCACATCTACTTCATACATACAAAGGTGAATCATCTCCTTTGCACGTGTCCACTTGTACCTATCGAGGATGGTATACTATTTGACCCCTCTCTCGTATGCATACATAGGTGTGAGCAGAGCTACACATTCATCGAGGAGGAGTCCAAGAAGAAGAGAACATCTACACCATCCAAGAGGGAAGCCTGGAAGCGGAGAAGGAAGCGCCAAGAAGGTAGCAGCTCCCAGGCAACCCCGTGTGCACGGGCCCCTCCGACCCCGTGCCCATGGGCCTCCCAGGCTGGGGTCTTGAAGCCCCCTTGCGCACGGGCGTGTACCGTGCCCACGGGACCCCCGTTTCCATGGGCCCAACGGACCCCGTGCGCACGGGCCCTTGCGTCAGGTCTCTGTATACCCCGTGCGCACGGGCTCCACTTACCCCGTGCACATGGGGCCCCTGTGTGTTGCTGCGGGCTTTTCCCATGTAACCCCATTTCACCCATGCTTACCCCTTCATCCCTTGGACCTAGATATACTCCTTCATCTCCTCCATTTAGACTTAGCTAAGAATAGATCTAAACACTATAGCTTAGCTCATGTATCTCCCCTTGTGGGATTCCTCTTGAGAGAGAGAGACACTCCATTGAAGTTCATGGCATCCATTGGAGAAGATCCCTAGTGGATTCAAGACCCCCTTGAGGGAAGGATCTATCTAGATCATCAAGACCTCATCTCCTTCATAGGATTTGGGATGAACTCTACCATGTATCTTATTTCCCTTTGATTGTTCATGTACCTTGTGGATCTTGTGTGTTTGATTGTCTAGTGGATGTGTGATTGGACTTGTTCTTGAGTGTTCCTCTTGTTTTCCCTCTTGTGTTCATCTTGTTCTTGGGGATTCCCCCTCCACTTCGTGAAAGATCTCCACTTAGGGTCCCACCCTACACCATAGTGGACCCATGACTTGATCACGTGCAAGAGCTGTCGAGACCGAGGTGACATCTCTCCTCTCACAATTCCAATTCAATGACCATGAGACATGGCTACTACCTCAAACGGAGAGATTGTGCATACTCAAGTATCAAGGAGTTAGCCATGGAGACGCCAAGGAGCAAGGAGAATCCGAAGAGGAAGATGGACGTGAAGACGGAGACGGAAAAGGGCTAAGTCAGTAGAAGCCCGGACGTTCCGAACCACCGTCCGGACGATCCGGACTCAGCCCGAATGATCCGGACACCGGCCTGGACAATCCGGATAATATGCCCAACGACACCCGAACCATCAGCATGAAGTTGGGTCATCCGGACCCAGGCCCAGATCATCCGGCCACACCCGGAAGTCTGGACCAGATCCCGGACATCCAGCCCTCCCGTAGCTTCTCCAACACAACCGGATCATCCGGACGCCGTCCCGGATCATCTGTACACCCGAAGCTCGGATCGTCCAGACCAAATTCCGGATCATCCGGCCACCGCCTGCGTGCGTGAGTTGGCCCGAGGCCCGTGTCCCCGTTTCGTCCCCTCACTTACCCCTTCGCCCCTTGGGCTATAAATAGACCTTCTCCTCCCCATTTTTAGGGTTAGCAAAGGTTTAGCTCATGTTTATGTGAGAGCTTTGCTCATCCACTTGGTTGCCTTCTCCATGGAGGTTCGAGCCTCCACCGGAGAAGATCCCCCAAGCGGATTCAAGACCCCTTTTAGGGAAGAACTCAAGACCTCCTCGCGGAGAAGACCGGCTACCCTTGTATCGTCCCTAGTTGTCCGTGGATCGTGTATCTTTCCTTATGTACTCGAGGGTCTAGACCATGTGTGACTTATTCGTGTCGGTTTAGTGTTTCCTCTCATGTTTCTCATTGTGATTTCTCTCCGTTCTTCCCCGTGTTCTTTGTGATTTTCACGGGATCCGCTCCTTTCGTGAAAGATCGGGCGATTAGGGCCTCTACCCTACATCATCTTGGTATCATGAGCAAGATTGATCACGATTTCGGAGCCTCCCCTCTTCGTTTTCTAGCTTGATTTTGTTGTTTTTCATTCCAATCCGAAAATACCCACAAAAATAGCCCCAATAATTTTTCTTGTGATTTGTGAGTTTTGATGATGTTTTGTTGGTTTTGATCCGTGAGTTTGTTGTGTTGCAAGTGGATCTAGCCTTCCCCCACCATCTCCACCTCGAAATCCCTACAAAATCCACGAAATCCCCGAGTTTGTGGCCGTTTTCGAGTTCATCCCGAGCCATCCCCAAGCGAGATTGACCCGCACGGATCATCCGGCTGTTCGCCCGAATTATCCGGATCCGCCCGGATCATCCGGCTTCCACTGACCAAACTGCATTTCCTGCAGTTTTTGACCACCGCCGCCTACGCCTCCGCCTACGCCTCCGCATACCCACTTCGACCACCACCACCTAACTTCCGCAAACCCCTCTGCAAACCTTTCCAATACCCCAACCCACACCACCACTTGACCGCTACCTACTCCAACACTTTTGGTCGCACTTGGTTTTGAGAATTTGAGTTGTGGCTCACCGTTTCCTTTCGTGTTTCGGCTACCTAGGGACGGTTCGACATCAACATCACCACCGCAGATTTTTGCTAAGGACTACTACGAACGACTACACCCTTGTGGTATCAACTTCCCATTGGTATCATCTTGGTGTTGTGATATCATCATACTCTCTTCCATTTGCATTGATAACCTGTAACGCCATCGATGCGGCTATATCTCCCACGTGTCGAAGCACGGCTTAGAGGCATAACCGCATTGAAAGCAATGTCGCAAGTGAGGTAATCTTCACACAACCCATGTAATACATAAGGGAAAGAGATACATAGTTAGCTTACAATCGCCACTTCACACAATACATGAATAAAGCATTACATCATCCTGATACAATCAAGGTCCGACTACGGAACCAAAATAAAAGAAGACTACCCCAAATGCTACACAGATCCCCGATCGACCCCAACTGGGCTCCACTACTGATCAACTAGAACGAAACAACACAAAGGATAAGATCTTCATCGAGCTCCTCCTTGAGCTTGGTTGCGTCATCTGCATGGTTCAATGGCACCTGCAAACTGTTTTTGGAAGTATCTGTGAGTCACAGGGACTCAACAATCTCACACCCTCGCGATCAAGTCTATTTAAGCTTAAAGGTAAGGTAGTGGTATGAAGTGGAGTTGCAGCAAGCGACTAGCATATATGGTGGCTAACGTACGCAAAAGAGAGCGAGAAGATAAAGCAAAGCGAGGTCGAGAAACTATGATCAAGAAGTGATCCTAGAACAACCTACGTCAAACATAACTCCAACACTGTGTTCACTTCCCGGACTCCGCCGAGAAGAGACCATAACGGTTACACACGCGGTTGATGTATTTTAATTAAGATCAACTTCAGGTTATCTACAACCGGACATTAACAAATTCCCATCTGCCCATAACCGTGGGCACGACTTTCGTAAGTTCAAAATCCTGCAGGGGTGTCCCAACTTAGCCCATCACAAGCTCTCACGGTCAACGAATGATATTCCTTCTAGCAGGAAGACCCAATCAGGCTCGGAATCCCGGTTACAAGACATTTTGACAATGGTAAAACAAGACCAGCAAAGCCACCCAGATGTGCCGACAAATCCCGATAGGAGCTGCACATATCTCGTTCTCAGGGCACACCGGATGAGCAAGACGTCGGCTAAGCCAGCCCAGAGTTGCCCCTGGTAGCCTGGGACATCGCGCAGTTTGGACCAACACTTAAAGAAGCACAGGCCCGGGGGGTTAAATAAAGATGACCCTTGAGCCGGCCGACTCAAGGGAAAGAAAAAGGCTAGGTGGCAAATGGTAAAACCAATGTTGGGCCTTGCTGGAGGAGTTTTATTCAAGGCGAACTGTCAAGGGGTTCCCATTATGACCCAACCGCTTGAGGAACGCAAAATCCGGGAACATAACATCGATATGACGGAAACTAGGGCGGCAAGAGTGGAACAAAACACCAGGCATAAGGTCGAGCCTTCCACCCTTTACCAAGTATATAGATGCATTAATTAAATAAGAAATATTGTTATATCCCAACAAGTAAACATGTCGCAACAAGGAACAACATGTCCATGTTCCAACAAGGAACAAACTTCAATCTTCACCTGCAACTAACAACGCTATAAGAGGGGCCGAGCAAAGCGGTAACATAGCCAAACAACGGTTTGCTAGAACAAGGTGGGTTAGAGGCTTGGTTCAACAATATGGGAGGCATGATAAGCAAGTGGTAGGTATCGCAGCATAGGCATAGCAAAAGAGAGAGCAACTAGCAAGAAAAGATAGAAGTGATTTCGAGGGTATGGTCATCTTGCCTGAAATCCCGCAAGGAAGAAGAACGAGTCCATGAAGAAGACAAACGGACGTAGTCGAACGGGTCCTCACAAACACGACGTTATCGGACCCAACCATGTAAGAAGCAACACCGGAAAGAAGCACACAACATAGTAAACAACCAACACATAAACATGGCATGATGCACAACCAAGTATGATACATGTCCGGTTTAATGAGGCATGGCATGGCAAAGTGCACAAACAATCCTACAAATTAAGTGGAGCACATTATGCAACAGAGTTGCATATTGAAGAAAACACCACATGACTTATTTAGTTCTCTCTCGTTTATGTACCCAACAAGATTAAATGTTGTTAGCATGGCAAGAGGTGACACATGATGAAACTATCTAATCTAGGCAAGTTTAAATGAGGCCGGAACAACAAAACAACAAGTCCGGAAACTCCTCATATGCATATATTAGGTTTGGTACTGTTCTGCCCTAAACATAATTTTAGAGTTATTAAACATGCAAAGTAAAGCCACCATGTTAAACTAGGCATTTTTCTACCCCATTTACATATAGTGTTTATTAAAATCCGAGCTACGGTTATTTAGTTATGAATTAAAGCATTTTAGCATGTTATTTAAGAAAATTAAAACAAACAACATTTTAAACATAGATGAAAGTTGCATATTATTAAACTAGATGAAAAACTAAGCAAGTTTTATATACAAAGTTTTTACATGTGATGCTTAGTTTGTGAGTTAAAATATGCATGAAGTTCAAGGGTGTTTCTACAAAACTGTTTTACTTGAATAAAAGATAAATTCCCAGAATCTGGGAAAAATATAGAAGTGGGCCGAATCTGGGACAAGCCCAACAGCAGGAAGGAAAAAAGGTGGGGCGCTGGGGTTGCCTCACCCATGGGCCAGACCCAGTTTGCGGGGAGGGAGAGGCCAAGGCAGGCCGGGCGCCGCTGGGCTGGCAGCTGGGCCGGTCGGTGGACCTCACGCAAGACACAGCCCAGGTGCGGGGCTACTGCGGTCAACGCGACGACAAGGGAAAGCTCATTCTCGACAACCGAAGCAGTTCAGAGCGGCAGCGGCGGCTCCAGAGAAGCAGGACGCCGGCGGACGGCGGGGAAGGGGCGGATCCGGCAGGTGGGGCGACGGAGCAGAGGAGATCCGGTCCAGACCGGGGCCGGGGCGCGAACTTGACGGGCAACTTGACGAACTGAAGGAGGCAGCGCCCCTGGTTCCTGCAGGTGCCAGACGCGGCGGGAGTGAGTAAGGAGGTTCATGGCGATGCAGAGAAGAAGTGGTGCACGCGAGCGGAGTCAACACTCATTGCAGAGCGACGGCGCGTTACCAGGGAGCGGGATCGGACGAGATGGAGGGCGCTGGCATGCTCGCAAGGAGGCGACGGAGCAAGGTGTCGAGAGCTCCTGGTAGTACTCGTCTTGAACGACGGGCTGACGAGGTAGCCGGGAACGGCGGCGATCTGCGGGCACGGAGGCAGTGGAGGCGCACGGGGGAGCCCCTGGCGCCCACGGCATCCTCCTGGACGGCTAGATCGAGGGGGCTTGGGCGCACTGGTCCGAAGGGCGGCTCAGCTGTGGCTGATCCGAGGAGGAAGCATGCTGGGCGCTGGTGGTTGGATGGATCTGACTGGTGGTGTGCGGTGGTTGGTAGGGCACGGAAGGCGAGGAACAAAATCACGAGCGGCTGGCCGGTGGATAGATGCATCGAGAGGATCCCAAGGTGGGAGAGGAGTGGCGGCGGGGAGAAGGATTGGATGGGACAGATCCCTAGTTTCTAGGGTTTCAACTGTGTATAAATAGCAGGTGGGTTAAATTAGGAGCTATCCGGTCCCATCGATCGTAATCGGACGGTCGCGAATAACTATGTTAGGAAGTCCAATTAACAAAACGGAGACGTTTTGTAGATATTTGGGGATGATCCGGATCCAACGGTGACGATTGCCCGGTTCGGGTCCGGGACAGCTCTCAGACGCGCGCGTGAGGAGGGCCGCGAGCTGAAGAGAGAGCTTAGGCTAGGCCTGGCGGTCGGTAGTGGACTGTGCAAAAGGCCTCGGGCTGAGAGAAGAGAAGAGAGAGAGGCCCGGCGACTGTTTCCGGAGACCGAAAACGTCCGACGTTTTGACCGACTATAATGTCGCTATAGTTAACGATTGGGCTATCAAACGGACTCTGAACGTGATGAAATTTGACAGGCAGTCTTCCTACACTAAAATAAGACTACACGCCAACTTTCAACCCATTCCGAGAACATTTTCCAGCCACTTATAAAATAATATTTCGGACATGCCGCAGGCGCGTGCGAGTGTGGTTGGGCTCAGAACGGACAACGTACGGAACTGGGGCAACCCGGACGGATGCAAGTTTTGAAAACATGATTATGCAATGCGGATGATGACATGGAAAGATGCAACACACAAGAAAATGACAAGGCAACAACAGCGAATAACTGGAGGACACCTGGCGCATCGGACTCGGGGCATCATATAACCCCATAGCCTTACTTTTGCATAGCTTACCCATCGAGACTAGCCTTTGAGTATTGCCGACAACGTGAATTGTGTACATTAGTGATCATACATCCCATAGCATACATACTATCATCGTGTTGCATATCTTCGAATCATCTCTTGTGTCACATAGTTATCATCGCATACACAATTGCTATCTTGGTTCGTGAAGCATCGCATGAGAAAAGAGCTCAAACATCAAAGAGCCAAACAAGCTTTTAAGCAAAGAGAAAAGATAAGCAAAGAGCTTATAAGCAAGAACCATAGCATCACACAACATTAAGATTGTCATACTCGATCATCTTGGATCATATCTCCGGAACATCATACTTGGGATAGAAGTCATAGCATTTTTGCTTAGTAGATTGTGCACAATTTCATATCAGACGATTGTGCAATCGTGCTAGCGTCTCTCTAGTGTTGTGCAACAAGAGCATTTTCGTGGATCCCACATTTTGGCTCACCCTTGGTTGCATGACCCCATTTATCTTCCCGTGTGTTGTGTTTCCGCGTACCATATCTTGCTATTGGTCTACTTGTTGCATTTACAAGTCGTGAATCTTTTCCAACATTATTGAATCTTGCTTACATTCACATCAATTGTGCCACCATCCTAACCAAGCTCCACCATAAGCTTTTACTTGTGTAGGTGTGAGAAACCGACAAGAATTCATACCAATTATGCTATTCCCTTGTCCTACATTGGAGTGATCATCGATCCACTTTCAACTTCAGTCAAGGTACATTTGGTATTCGTTCTTCACTTTCTACCACTCACATTTGTATTGGAATGATGGATAGGCCAAGTACTTCTACCAACCCACTCGTCATGGAGCAAGACGATCACATGAACTCCTTCGTCACCAAGAGACACCTCTTTGGTGCACAACGTGCTTTGCATCAAGAACAACAAGCCATGAGTGACCGCATAGACAACCTCGTCACCGACTTGCGACTCTCCGAGAAACATACAAGGGACTCCTTCGACCACAAGCTCGACGATCACAAGCAAGAGAATGATGCAAGGATGGACGAGATTCGCGCTTTGTTGCTCAACCGCTCTTCTTCCACTTCAAGAAGGAGCCATTCAAGTCGCCACTCCGACTTTACCCTCTCCGGCTCAAGTACACCGTCATCGAACACTCTTCGTCGTGCCGCGCGCAACGAGCATCAAGAAAGCCTCAATCCTCTACACGTCACTGACTCGCAAGAGCACCGATGATGTCAAACCCAAGAAGCCTTTGCGCTAGCACGAGAATGGCAACGACAACGCCAACATGAAGAGGAAGAACGCGCACGTCTACACCAAAATGCACAAGATGCCGAGGCACAACATCAAGAACAACAACTCCGTGACACTCAAGCACTTGAGGCGCAACGAGCTCTACCCGATTCAAGTCGAGCCATAGCCGACCGAGGCCGACAAGCTCATGAACATGCCAAATCACTTCGCAAAGAAGTCCGCGAGAGGATTTATCAAGCTCGCGTGCATCGTCAAGTTCCTCCTCGAGTTCGAGAAGCTCCTCCACAAGCTCGCCAAGAGCATCAACTTCATCGAGAGCATGAAGACAATGGAAATCCTCCTCGCCAAGAGCAACAAGAGGAAGACAATCCTCCTCGCCAAGAGCAACATGAGATTGCCAATCCTCACCGACATGGGCGTCATCATCCCTGACCCCAACACAATGAAGAGCAAAGATACGGCAAGCTAGAGTTCACCATGCCCAAGTTCACCGGTAGCAATGACCCCGAAGAGTACATCTCATTGGCATTGAAGGTTGACAAAATCTTCTGCTTGCACAACTACGAAGAAGAGAAGAAGATCGCAATGGCATCCCTTGAATTCCAAGACAACGTCCTCATTTGGTGGGAACAAGTCATTGAGCGCCGAGCGGCAAGAGGTGAACCACTCATCACTACACGGGCGCAAATGAAGGATGTCATGAGAGCATGATTCGTGCCAAACTACTACAACCGCGACCTCTTCAAGAAACTCCAACAACTCAAGCAAGGAACCAAGAGCGTTGAAGAATACTACAAGGAGATGGAGATTGCAATGATAAGAGCCAATGTCACGGAAGATGAGGAGCAAACAATGGCACGCTTCTTGAATGGACTCAATCATCCCATCAAGAAGATCATCGCCTTCCAACCATACTCAAATCTCATCGAGCTAGTGCACCAAGCTACCAAAGCGAAACGCCAAGTGCTAGATGATTTCAAGTATGCCAAGTTCTCATCCAAGTCCTACGGCTTCTCCAACAACCAAGCTTCAACAACTCCAACACCGACTACAAAGCCTTCTTCTACCAACATCGACAAGTCGACTTCCAAGAAAGCTTCATCAACTACAAGCCATCCTACTACGAGCAACTTCAAGCCTAGAGCTTCATCATCACCAACCCCAACCGATGAGACCGTCAAGACGAGTTCCTTCAAGTGTTTCACTTGCGGAGGCCGAGGCCGCAAGTCCTATGAGTGCACCAACAAGCGAACCATGGTCTTCAACAACGATGGCACTTATGACTCCATGAGTGAAGGCGAAATGGAAGCCCTTGAGAAAGTCGCCATGCACCGCCATGTGAACAATGAAGAAGAACAAGTCTTTTGCGATGAATACTCAAGTCCCGCACTTGTTGTCTCCAAAGTCTTGACCCTCCAACATCACCAAGAAGAAGACCAAAGATGCAACATATTCCACACCAAGGCCAGCATCAATGGACGATCCATCAAGGTCATCATCGATGGAGGAAGTTGTCATAATCTCCCAAGTGAAGAACTTTGCTCCAAGCTCCAATTGCCCAAGACGAAGCATCCACATACATACAAAGTGCAATGTCTTAGTGACTCCGACACCATCCAAGTCGAGCACCGAGTACAAGTCTCCTTCAAAATCAGCGCCTACGAAGACACCTTGGAGTGTGACGTCGTTCCAATGTCCGTTTGTCATCTTCTCCTTGGATGGCAATGGCAATTCGATAGAGGAGCCGTCCACAACGCCCGAACGAACCACTACATATTCAAGATGAAGGGCAAGGAGTATGTACTTTGTCCCATGTCCCCAAGTCAAGTGATCGCCGACAAGCAAGCCACCCATCGTGGAGAGAATAGTGAGAGAGCGAGCCACCAAAAAGAGAGTGAGCGCCACAATCCCAAATCGAACACCTCCACGATGAGCGAAAAGAAGAACTTAGTCCTATTTACCACCAAAAGTGAGATAAGAGGAGTGTGTGAGAACCCATCTAGTGTCCTCCACTACATCCTTGTGTGCAAGGACAATGCACCACAAACTAACACTTCTCACACTCTTCCTCTAGTGTTGCCTTCTCTTTTGCAGGAATTTCACGATGTTTTCCCCGACGAGCTACCTCCGGGACTACCTCCACTCCGAGGCATTGAGCACCGCATCAACCTCATCCACGGAGCACCGCTTCCAAACAAGGCTCCCTACCGCGTAATCCCCGAAGAAACCAAAGAAATACGAAGGCAAGTAAAGCATCTCATAGACCATGGACATGTGCGTGAAAGTTTGAGCCCTTGTGCCGTACCGGTCATTCCTGTGCCAAAACGTGACAGTAGCTTTTGCATGTGCTCCGATTGTAGACCTATTAATGCTATCACCGTTCGCTATAGATATCCCATTCCAAGCCTAGATCATATGCTAGATGAACTTAGTGGTGCCACTATATTTTCCAAAATTGATCTTAAGAGTGGTTACTATCAAATCCGCATACAAGAAGGTGATGAATGGAAAACTGCATTCAAAACCAAGTTTGGTTTGTATGAGTGGTTAGTCATGCCTATGGGTCTCTCGGAAGCACCGGGCACTTTTATGCGCCTTATGAATCATGTCTTTCGCCCTTACATTGGTATATTTGTTGTGGTTTACTTTGATGACATTCTTGTGTTTAGCAAATCTATCAAAGAGCATGTCACCCATGTCCGCACCGTTTTGCAAACTCTTAGAAAAGAGCGCCTCTATGCTAATATGGAGAAATGCCTTTTTGGTGATGATAAGCTCGTTTTCTTGGGTTTTGTTGTTTCTTCTAAGGGTGTTCATGTTGATGAGTCCAAGATGAATGCTACTAAGACTTGGCCGCAACCAACTAACTTGCATCAAGTGCATAGTTTCCTTGGCCTTGCGGGTTTCTATCGTTGCTTTGTGAAGGATTCTAGCACCATTGCTTCGCCTTTGCATGCTTTGAGCAAGAAGAATGCGCCTTTTGTTTTGGGACCATCCCAAGATATCGCTTTCAATGAGCTTAAGAAATTGCTTAGTCATGCTCCCGTGCTTATCTTATCCACCTTTGACAAACCTTTTGAGATTCATTGCGATGCTAGTGGTAATGGCATAGGGGGTGTGTTAACGCAAGAGAAGTGCCAATAGCTTACTTTAGTGAGAAACTTTCCGGAGAGCAACTCAATTACCCCATCTATGACAAAGAGCTATATGCTTTAGTCCGTGTTTTGCATGAATGGGAACATTACCTTCGTCCCCATGAGTTTATCATTCATACCGATCATGAGACTCTCAAGTATCTTAAGGGTCAAACCAAGTTGAACAAGCGTCATGCTAAATGGAGTGAATTTATTGAGTCTTTTCCTTATGTCATCAACTACATCAAGGGTAAAGAAAACATCATAGCGGATGCTCTTTCCCACATATGCATGCTTGTTACGCAACTTGAGTTAGATGTCATTGGCTTCGAGCATATCAAAGACTTGTATGAGCATGATGCAACTTTTGCTACTCCTTATGCCAAGTGTTTGTCGCATACATCTTGGGAACCCTATTACATCAAAGATGGCTATCTTATGAGAGCTAACAAACTTTGCATCCCCGAGTCTTCTCTTTGTTTGTTGCTTTTGTAGGAATCTCATGGAGGAGGCTTAATGGGACATTTCGGACGCGACAAGACGGTTCGCCACGCTCTCGAGGAACTACTTTTCGCCCAAGATGTTTCGGGATGTCAATCGTTTCACCAACCGATGCTCTACATGTCGCAAAGCTAAGTCCAAAGCTCAATCTCATGGCCTCTATATGCCTGTACCAATTCCATACCAACCATGGGAAGACATTAGCATGGACTTTGTACTTGGTTTGCCTAGGACTCGAAATGGGAAAGATTCAATATTTGTCGTTGTGGACCGTTCTAAAAAATGGCACATTTTATTCCTTGCAACAAGATAGATGATGCTCCACATGTTGCTAACCTCTTTTGTAGGGAAATATTGCGTCTACATGGTGTGCCAAAGACTATCGTCTCGGACCGCGACGTCAAGTTCTTGAGTTACTTTTGGAAGACCTTATGCGCCAAGCTCGGAATCAACCTACTATTCTCCATGGCATATCATCCACAAACCGACGGCCAAACGGAGGTGATAAACCATACGCTCTCCACCCTTCTTCGCGTGCTAATCAAGAAGAACATCAAGGAGTGGGAAGAGTGCTTACCCATCACCGAGTACGCCTACAACCGCGCAAGATATTCGACTACCAGCAAGTCCCCCTTCGAGGTTGTCTACGCCTGTCCCCATTGGACATTCTACCTCTACCTCTACGCATGTCCCCAGCGCACAAAAATGGACGCGCGTGCCCGAGTCAACCACCTCAAGAAGATGCTTGAAGATACAAGGCACACCTTTGACTTCCAAGTACAACGACTCACGACCAAGCTCAACGTCAACAAGCAACACATGGTATTCAACATTGGAGATCTTGTGTGGCTACACCTTCGCAATGAACGCTTCCCCAACGAACCCAAGTCCAAGCTTCTACCACAAGCCGATGGACCATTCAAGGTGCTTGCATGCTACAACAACAACGCATACAAGATCGACATCCCACGTGACAACTATACCGTGAGCGACATCTTCAACGTCAAAGACCTCTCCCCGTACCATGGTGATGAGGATTTCAATCCGAGGTCGGATCTTTCCCAAGGGAGGGGAGATGATGCGGAGCATCCCAAGGTCATCCCCATGGACCTACCATTGTCTCATCAAGTGCCTAGTGGACCCATGACTTGATCACGTGCAAGAACTCTCGAGACCGAGGTGACATCTCTCCTCTCACAAGTCCACTTCGATGACCATGAGACATGGCTACTACCTCAAACGGAGACATTGTGCATACTCAAGTATCAAGGAGTTAGCCATGGAGACGCCAAGGAGCAAGGAGAATCCGAAGAGGAAGATGGACGTGAAGACGGAGAAGGAAAATGGCTAAGTCAGCAGAAGCCGGGACGTTCCGGACCGCTGTCCGGACGATCCGGCCTCAGCCCGGATGATCCGGACCCCGTCCCGGACGATCCGGATAATATGCCCAACGACACCCGAAGCGTCAACATGAAGCTGTGAGTTTTGATGATGTTTTGTTGGTTTTGATCCGTGAGTTTGTTGTGTTGCAAGTGGATCTAGCCTTCCCCCACCATCTCCACCTCGAAATCCCTACAAAATCCACGAAATCCCCGAATTTGTGGCCATTTTCGACTTCATCCCGAGCCCTCTCCGAGCGAGTTTGACCCGCCCGGATCATCCGGCTGGTCGCCCGGATCATCCGGATCCGCCCGGATCATCCGGCTTCCTATGAACAAACTGCATCTGCTGTAGTTTTTACCACCACGGCCTACGCATCCGCATACCCACTTTGACCACCACCTCCTAACTTCCGCAAACCCTTACGCACACCTTTCCAATATCCCAACCCACACCACCACTTAACCGCTACCTACTCAGACGCTTTTTTCGCACTTGGTTTTGAGAATTTGAGTTTTGGCTCACCGTTTCCTTTCATGTTTCGGCTACCTAGGGACGGTTCGACATCAACATCACCACCGCTCATTTTCGCCAAGGACTACTACGAACGACTACACCCTTGTGGAATCAATTTCCCATTGGTATCATCTTGGTATTGTGATATCATCATACTCTTTTCCATTTGGATTGATAACCCCATAACCTTACTTTTGCGTAGCTTACGCATCGAGACTAGCATTTGAGTATTGCCGGCAGCGTGACTTGTGCACATTAGTGATCATACATCCCATAGCATACATACTATCGTCGTGTTGCATATCTTGGAATCATCTCTTTTGTCGTCATCGCATACACAATTGCTATCTTGCTCCGTGAAGCATCGCATGAGAAAACAGCTCAAACATCAAAGAGCCAAACAAGCTTTTAAGCAAAGATAAAAGATAAGAACAGAGCTTATAAGCAAGAATCATAGCATCATACAACATTAAGATTGTCATACTTGATCATCTTGGATCATATCTCCGGAACATCATACTTGGGATAGAAGTCGTTGCATTTTTGCTTAGTAGGTTGTGCACAAGTTCGTATCCGCCTATTGTGCAATCGTGCTAGCGTCTCTCTAGTGTTGTGGAACAAGAGAATTTTCGTGGATTCCACATTTTGTCTCACCCTTGGTTGCACGACCCCATTTATCTTTCTGTGTGTTGTGTTACCGTGTACCACATCTTGCTATTGGTCTACTTGTTGCATTTACAAGTCATGAATCTTCTCCAACATTATTTAATCTTGCTTACTTTCACATCAAAAATTGTGCCACCATCCTAACCAAGGTCCACCATAAGCTTTTACTTGTGTAGGTGTGAGAAACCGACAAGAATTCATACCAATTGGGCTATTCCCTTAACCTACATTGGAGTGATCATCGATCCACTTTCAACTTCGGTCAAGGTACATTTGGTATTTGTTCTTCTCTTTCTACCACTCACATTTGTCTTGGAATGATGGATAGGCCAAGTACTTCAACCAACCCACTCCTCACGGAGCAAGAAGATGACATGAACTCCTTCGTCACCAAAAGCCACCTCTTTGGTGCACAATGTGCTTTGCGTCAAGAACAATAAGCCATGAGTGACCGCATTGACAACCTCGCCACCGACTTGCGACTCTCCGAGCAACGTACAAGGGACTAAATCGACCACAAGCTCGATGATCACAAGCAAGAGAATGACGCAAGGATGGACGAGATTCGCGCTTTGTTGCTCAACCGCTCTTCTTCCACTTCAAGAAGGAGCCGTTCAAGTCTCCACTCCGACTTTACCCTCTCCAGCTCAAGTACACCGTCATCGAACACTCTTCGACGTGCCGTGCGCAACGAGCATCAAGCAAGCCTCAATCCTCTACGCAACACCGACTCGCAAGAGCACCGACGACGTCAAACCCAAGAAGCCTTTGTGCTAGCACAAGAACGGCAACGACAACGCCAACATGAAGAGGAAGAACGCGCGCGTCTACACCCGAATGCACAATATGTCGAGGCACAACTTCAAGAACAACAACTCCGTGACGCTCAAGCACTTGAGGCACAACGAGCTCTACACGATTCAAGTAGAGCCATAGCCGACCGAAGCCGACAAGCTCATGACCATGCCGAAGCACTTCGTGAAGAAGTATGCGAGAGGATTTATCAAGCTCGCCTGCACCGTCAAGTTCCTGCTCGAGCTCGAGAAGATCTTGCCCAAGCTCGCCAAGACCATCAATGATGTGGAGCATCCTACGGACATCACCATGTCAAGAGTCCATTTGGCAAGTGACACGTGCGACATCTACTTCACATACACAAAGGTGAATCATCTCATTTACACGTGTTCACTTGAACATCTTAAGGATGGTATACTACTTGACACTCCTCCCGTGTGCATGCATAGGTATTGTCGGAGCTTCATGGATGTCGAGGAGGAGTGCAAGCGCCAAGGAACGACTACATCGTCCGCGAGGGAGGCATGGAAGAGAAGACAAAAGAAAGGAGAAGAAGAAGACGGAGAGGCTGCAGGATCCAGGCTGGACATCCGGACCGCCGTCCGGATCATCCGGGATCAGCCGGATCATCCGGGTCCCCCTCCAGATCATCCGGGTAATTGCGCCCGAAGAAACCCGAAGCTTGCAGAATCTCCACGGCGGAGCCGGATCATCCGGAACCCCATCCGGATCATCCGGCCTTGCCTGCGTGCATGTCCCCGGGCTGAGGCCCATGTACCTGTTTCGCCCCCTCACTTACCCCTTCGTCCACTAGACTATAAATAGACCTCCTCCACCTCCTTTCTAGGGTTAGCGTTGTGATAGCTCATTTGAGAGATAGAGCTACGCTCATCCATATTGGATCTACTCCACAAGAGATACCGCGGCCTCTATGGAGAAGATTCCTTTGGATTCAAGCCCCCTTTCTAAGGGAAGACCCCCCGTGGATTCAAGACCTCCTCACGAAGAAGACCGGCTACCTTTGTATCGTCCGTTGTTGACTTTGGATCTTGTATCTCACCTTTGTGTCCATTGATCTAGCGCATGTGTGATCTATTCTTGTTGGCTGAGTGATTCTCTCGTGTTTCCTCTTGTGTTTTCTCTCCGTTCTTCCCCGTGTTCTTCGTGTTCTTCGCGGGATCCGCTCCTTTCGTGAAAGATCGGCCCCTAGGGTTCCTACCCTACATCATATTGGTATCAGAGCCATGTTGATCACGATTTCGGAGCCTTCCCCGCCGTTTTCTAGCCTTCTTTTGCTTGATTTCGTCCTAAATTCGAAAATCCCCACCAAAAATAGCCCCAATTTTTTTTGTGATTTGTTGGTTTGATGATGTTTCGTTGATTTTGATCCATGAATTTGCTTGGTTTCGAGTGGATCTAGCATCTCCCCAAGTTTCCCCACCTTCCATCCACAAAATCTCTTCAATTTTGACCCCGAAATCGTCCAATTTCCGCCCAAAAAATTCATCCCCGAGAGGAAATTCCGAGAAGTTTGACCTGCCCGGATCATCCGGAAGTGCTCCCGGATCATCCGGATCGTCTGGACCATCTCCCGGATGTCTGGACGCCCCACATGACAGAAATCCGGTTGACGAACCCGGATCATCCGGACCTACTCCCGGATGTCCGGCTAACCCTGAAACTGACACAGACAGAGTTTTGTTTTGGCCATAACTAATTCATCCAAACTCCGTTTTTGACGTTCTTTACCTCGTTTTGAAGCTCTTGACATCCCCCTTCCCACAAAAATACCACCAACATCATTTGACTCCATCAAATTTTCTGAAATTTGTCAAGTTTGCCTAGGCCCTCCACCATATCATCCGCACTACCACCACCAACTTCCGCAACTTAAGACATTTTGATCCCCATTGTATATGTGGTTGTTTGAGTTGTGACTTGAGTCTCCTAAGGTGTTTCGGCTACTTAGGTATGGTTGCTTCTTCATATACCACCACCACTACTTTCGCATAACCTTGCCCACCATACACTCCCGCCACCTCACTTAACCCAATTTTGTTTGTGTTGTGAATTGTGTCTCCTAAGGTGTTTCGGCTACTTAGGGACCGTGCTTTCAACACCAACACCGTGTATAGTCCACCACCATAACCTCCACTTCCGCATTGCCTACCCCAAAAACCATCATTGCATTTCCGCAAACACCACCACATTCCGCTACCACCATTTGACTTTTGTCCTTGAGATTTTGAGTTGTGGTTTTTCCGTTTCCTAAGGTGTTTCGGCTACTTAGGGACGAGTCTCCATCATCTTGGTATCTCCATCAAGATCACCGCCACTCATCATCGCCTCGGACGGTAACCTCCATATCATCTTGGTATCGCGGTACCCCTCCATTGTATATTCCCTTGCCATTGCATTGATAACCCCTAGCCCATTTTGGGTTACTTTCCTATCGAGACCAGCCATTTGAGTATTGCCCGCAATGTTACTTGTGCACATTAGTGATCTACACCATACATTGCATACATACCATATCATATTGGTATCATATCACCTTCTGTGCCTCAAGTTTGTTCCCGCATATACACAATTACTATCTTGGTTTGTGCATTTCGCAAAGTGGACATACAAAAAAAAGAATAAGCTTTTAAGCAAAAGAGAAAGAGAAAATAGCTTGTAAGAAAGTGCCATAGCATCATCCCACATTGCACATAAGATTGTTATCCGATCATCTTGGATCATACCACCGGAACATCATACATATATAGCATACTTGGGATAGAAAGTCGATACATTTTGCATCTTATAGGTTATGCACAAGTGTCGTATCCGCCTATTAAGCAATCGTGCTAGCGTCTCTCTTGAGTTGTGCAACACGAGTGTTTTCCGTGGATTCCACATTTTGTGCTCATCCTTGGTTGCACGACCCCATTTATCTATCCGTGTGTGCATTTCCTTGTGCCATTCTTTGCTATTGGTCAACTTGTTTCACTTGCAAATTTGTGAATCTCTTTCAACATTATTGACTCTTGCTAACATTTTGCATTAAAGTTTTGTGCCACTATCCTTACCGAGCTCCACCATAAGCCTTACTTGTGTAGGTGTGAGAAACCGACAAGAATTGGTAACAATTGTGCTATTTCCTTGTCCACATTGGAGTGATAATTGATCCACTTTCAACTTCGGTCAAAGTACATTTGATATTCGTTCTTCTCTTTCTCCCACTCATATTAGCTCGAGTCTTGTGATGGATAGGGAAGGCATTTCATCTTTGGTCTACAACAACAACGACGAGTTCGATGCCACAAACAACTCCACCGACGCCAAGATGCAAGCTCAAATGGAGGAGATCAAGGCTCTCATCAAGTCCTACAAGCGGTCTTCCTCATCTTCGAGAAGACGCTCAAGAGCACATGCCTTTGAGCTACCATCTCTAGCAAGGTCACATCAGCATCGACACCATCACCACCACAAACTTGAAGGTCAAGAGCTCTACACCAACAACCGGTCAATGACTTCACCATCTCCCTTGGCATCTTCGCCAAGCGACTTCAAGGCATCTTCGCCTTTGGACATCCGGCATCTTCGCCAACAAGAACCCCAAGACTACGCTCAAGAGAAGCTCCCCAAGCTCCAGTCCTCGACTTCCACGAGCTACTACGACCTCGACACCGACCACGAGATTCCTTTCTATGGGACTCAAGAACTAGAGGAGTATCTCGAGTGGGAGCGCCTAATGGACGACTACCTCAAGCTACATCAAGTTCCTCCCGAAGATCAAGTGAAGTGCGCCACAAGAAACTTCCACGACTATGCATCGACATGGTGGCTTCACACACCTTCGGAGACCTATGACATGACTTGGCCCAAGACGAAGAGAGCTATGCGATGAGAGTTCGTGCCTCCAACCTACACGGAACAACTTCTACGCCAATTGGAGAACACCACCCAAGGATCCAAGTCCATCGACGAGTACTTCAAGGAGATGAAGAAAGCCTTGCGACGAGCCGGCGTGGATGACCCCATTTCGATGAAGTTCCACTTCATGATGGGATTGCACAACGACATCTCCAAGACGATCTTCCTCGACAACTACAAGTCCCTCGACAACTACTACATTGGCGCTCTCAAGGCGGAACAAGAACTCATGAAGGTCAAAGCTTGTCCACCCCAAGCTCACTTCGCGACGACCAAGCTCCATGAGAACGAGCATGAGGCTAGTACCACCATGATGTCCAAGCCCGATGAGCTCCAAGACGATGCTCCCAAGTTTGACTTCGACACCATACCTCTTTGTGGCATTCCTGTTGCCGAGTACTCCATGACTCTTTTTCAAGACGGTGCGGCGACGAGTTCAACTATGGAGACCTTCAACGACCAAGCTTTGGAGGCGAGCGACACGGTGGCGAGCAAGGATGATGCTTGATGAGGACATCAATACCATTGTTACACCCACAGCCCCTGCTGCTATACATACTGGACCAATTACTAGCGCTCGCGCACGCCAATTGAATTCTCAGGTACTTTCGTTTCTTGGTAACGATTCTAATGTTCATGATAATATGATGCTGCCTAAATTGGATACATTTGTTTTGCTTACAAATGAAGGGCCTAGCTTGTACAAGAAAGATGAACCTTGGAACAAGTTCAAGCATGGAGATGATGGCATGCGCAAGGGGATCCAGAACGGAGTTACAAGTGCTGATTTCAGGACTTTGAAGCCACCATAAGGACTGCATGAAGCCTTGGAAGAAATACACAAGATGCCACTTCATAAATTTTGTCCAGAGGCTATTTTAGGTGCTGCGTCACCTTATTATTGGGCCAGGCCCATGTATTTTCGAAATACCTAAGTATAGGCTGTTTTAGAGTCCGTATGTGTGGGGAAACAAGAGTTAGGGTTGGTTTCGGACCCCTCCTCCAAGGACCATGAAATCCCCCCCTCTTCCTCCATATATAAAGCCCTTAGGGTGTCGTTTAGACTTTGGGTTTTGTTTAGATTAAAAGTTCGCCATAGTTGCTACTTCGCGTACTTCGTTTGTGTCCAACGACCAGACCAAGACGTCACAGAACCCCACCTTGATCAATAAAGCTTTCATCTTATATTCGCAATATCTAGATTGCAATCTCAGTTTCTTGCTTGTTCTTCATTTTCTCGCAGGAAACAGACCCTCGCGGTCAGGTTGATCGTGCTCCAACATGGTCAATAACCCCTCGGAAGTTGGTTTAGCGATTGCTAAGGCGCGACGTCTCGCACGTTCGTACTCAGATCGTCAAGGTCGACTCCCATAGAAACGATAGTCACCATCTCATCGAAACATCAGGACACCTTCACCTCTATCAAGTGGTATCAGATTTCCAGGTTGCTCGGTGAGATTTTACAGTTTTTCATAGTTTAGATCGATTCTGGTCTTCGTACCTCTAGTCCACGAAAAAGCCAAAAAAATTTTAGGGTTAGTTCATCCTATCCGAACCAATCCGAGCCTTTGCATAATCTTTTCTGTATTTGCTTTGTTGAATTTGCGGTTGCATCGTCGTGTCAAGTTGCTGGTCTTAGCGTCTAGTCCTTTAGAGTTTCGAGTTCTGTTCACAGGTTGTCACGTCGCCGCTACCATATATCACGACCGCATCATCATCATCGCTGCTGCCATATACCACCACCACACCAACTTCATTGTCGCTACCATATTCACCACCAATCCGAGTCCATATACGCCACCACATATTCGCCGCCATCACGCCAATCCGAGTCCACCTGCAACATATAGCCGCCACCAGTCCAATTTCCACAAGATTCATCGCGGCCACCAGTCCGAGATTTCACCAGATTCATCTCCGCCACAAATCCTAGTCCGAGTCCAGTATTTGTTGCTTTGTTTTCGAGTTCCAGATCACGCGATACTCCGAGCCGTGACAGAGTAGGACTCCCCAACTTTCGAGCCATCCGCAGAAGAAAAATAGTTCCAAACTTAAAAAAAATTGTAGACCATTTGTAGTTTTTAGACCATTTGTAGACTTTTTCAAAAAAAATTGTTGCGGAGCAAAAAAAAGTGCAAAAAAGTGAATAAAAGAAAAAAAATTAGAGCGTGCTCCTCCCTTGTTTACGTGCCGCGCCGTGATTTTGTTCGTGTTCTAGGCTCGCGCCTCTAGTACGGTCTAGCCTAGGACCAGCATAGTACCGTCGTCGAGCGTTTATTCAACTTTGCATCTCTGATTTGATTATTGCTGACCTTTTTGCTACCATATTATAAGCCTTCCCAGCTTCACATACATCTACGTCGTGCGTTTCACTCTACCTGGTAATCGCTCTATCCAAGCTTTGGGAGTTTTGACTACGACGGTTGCCGATCACCGCCTGCTGCTAGGTAAGAACTGGTAAGAATTTGAGATTTTCTTGATGGATTTGTGACATCCACCACCACCTCTTGTTAGTAGTCTGTAGGATCATATTCTTGTGTGTTTCTATTGCTGCTAACCATGGCAGGATCACAAGAAGACAAGACTGACTGGGAGAACATGACAAATAAGGAGTTGCATGATAAATTTCAGCAAATGATGAGTGGACAGGTGCAAGATGTGCTAAATAGATTTGAAGAGGCCATGGAGAAGATAGATGGCATGGAGAAGATGTTCGAAACAAAGCTCGATAACAAGTTTAATGAATTGCTCGCGCGTCTTCCACCACCACCACCGGCTGCCCCTAACGCACCTCTACAACAAGAACAACAACAACAACGTCGCTTTCCAAATCAAGTGGGATGAGCACAGCGCGTTCCCATTGACCCTGGGCAAAATTCTCGTGCTGCTGTTGATGCTTCTGCCGCTCCTGCTGCTAGCGGAGGTGGAGGACCATTACGAGGATGAGGTTGACCAAAATCAGAACTATGTGCAACCACCAGCACCACCACCACCTGGTCGTCCTCAGGCATATCATCGCAACGGTAGGGCTCCACCACCACCTGAGGTACATGTATCTTCCTAAACTAAAATTGAATATTTCACCATTTGAGGGTAGATATGTTCCTGATATATATCTTACTTGGGAGTTAGAAACTGAACAACGATTTACATGTTTACAATATCTTGAGGAGAGACGTGTTCCTGCTGCTGTTTGTGCTTTCACTAGCTTTGCATGTGTTTGGTGGTCTGAACATTGTAGATTATATCCTATTGCAGCTACTTGGGATGCTTTGAAAACTGCTATGCGTACTCGTTGGGTTCCACCATATTATCAACGTGAATTACTTCAAAAATTGCAGCGTCTAAGAGAAGGAAAAAATTCTGTAGAAGAATATTATCAGGAATTACAAACTGGCATGATTAGATGTGGTATTGTTGAGGAGAATGAAGCTATGCTTGCACGTTTTATGGGTGGATTAAATAGAGAGATTCAGACCATTCTAGAGTATAAGGAGTATAATAATATTACTCGTTTATTCCATCTTGCTCGTAAAGCTGAACGTGAAGTGCAGGATCGACAGGCATTGGCGCGAACTAACTTTTTTGCAGGTCGATCTTCATCATGGATACCACGTCAATCATCTACTTCCACTCAACCAGCACCTCCATCAGGTGCCACCTCCAGCCGTGATACAAGAAAGCAGGCACAACCACCACTATCTGCCAAGAGCACACCTGCCGGACCTGTGCAGAGCTCTTCTTCTTCCATGGCATCAACGGGGCACACAAGTGATATTAGTTGTCATCGTTGTAAGGGAAGAGGACATTTTGCTAGAGAATGCCAATCTCAGCGTTTGATGATTGCTACTGAGGATGGTGGGTATGAGTCTGCTAGTGACTATGATGAGGAGACTTTGTCTCTTATTACACATGAAGAACACGGTGGAGAGGATTCTGATCATGAGACACAATACATGGCTGCTGAAGATGCTGACAGCTTTGAATGTTTAGTTGCACAACGTGTTTTGAGTGTGCAGGTTACACAAGCTGAGCAAAATCAGAGGCATAATTTGTTCCATACAAAGGGAGTGGTGAAGGAACGTTCTATTCGCGTCATCATAGATGGAGGGAGCTGCAATAAATTAGCTAGCATGGAGATGGTGGACAAGCTATCTCTCATCACAAGACCACATCCACATCCTTACTACATCCAATGGTTCAACAACAGCGCAAGGTTAAGGTAATACGTACTATTCATGTGCATTTTAGTAGCTCTACATATGCTGATTATGTTGATTGTGATGTGGTACCTATGCAAGCATGTTCCTTATTACTTGGTAGACCATGGCAATTTGATAAAAATTATGTACACCATGGTAGAAACAATCAATATACTCTTGTCCATAAGGATAAAAATATTACTTTTCTTCCTATGACTCCTGATTCCATTTTGAAAGATGATATTAATAGAGCTAATAAAGCAAAACAGGAGAAAAATAAGAGTGAAAATCAGATTGTGGCGAAAGAATTTAAGCAACAAATGAAGCCTAATAATAAACCATCTAGTGTTGCTTCTGAAATTAAATTGAAAAGTGCATGTTTACTTGCCACCAAATCTGATATTGATGATCTAGATTTTAGCAAATTTGTTTGCTATGCTTTTGTGTGCAAAGAGGCATTATTTTCATTCGAGGACGTGCCTTCCTCTTTGCCTCCTACTGTCACTAACATTTTGAAGGAGTTCGCTGACGTCTTTCCACAAGACGTGCCACCGGGGTTACCACCTATTAGAGGGATTGAGCATCAAATTCACTTAATTCCAGGTGCATCATTACCCAACCGTGCACCATACCATACCAATCCAGAGGAGACGAAGGAGATTATGCGTCAAGTACAAGAACTGCTCGACAAAGGTTATATACGCGAATCCCTTAGTCCTTGTGTTGTTTCTATCATTTTAGTGCCGAAAAAGGATGGTACGTCGCGTATGTGCGTTGATTGTAGAGGCATTAATAATATTACTATTCATTATCATCATCCTATTCCTAGGCTAGATGATATGCTTGATGAATTGAGTGGCCCTACAATATTCTCCAAAGTTGATTTGCATAGTGGATACCATCAAATTCGTATGAAATTGGGAGAAGAATGGAAAACAGCATTTAAAACTAAGTTTGGATTATATGAGTGGTTAGTCCTACCTTTTGGGTTAACTAATGCACCTAGTACTTTCATGAGGTTAATGAACGAAGTTATACGTGCTTTTATTGGCCGATTTGTGGTAGTTTACTTTAATGACATATTGATTTATAGCAAATCTTTGGAGGAACATTTGGAACATTTACATGATGTTTTTATTGCTCTATGTGATGCATGTTTGTTTGGTAACCTTGGAAAGTGCACCTTTTGCACCGACCGATTATCTTTTCTTGGCTATGTTGTTACTCCACAGGGAATTGAAGTTGATAAAGCCAAGATTGAAGCTATTGAAAGTTGGCCGCGGCCCAAAACGGTCACACAAGTGCGGAGTTTCCTTGGCGTTGCTGGTTTCTATAGGCATTTTGTGAGAGATTTTAGCACCATTGATGCACCTCTCAAGGAGCTTACAAAGAAGGACGTGCCTTTTGTTTGGGGTACCGCACAGGAAGAAGCCTTCACGGTATTGAAAGATAAGTTGACACATGCTCCTTTACTCCAACTTCCTGATTTTAATAAGACTTTTGAGCTTGAATGTGATGCTAGTGGAATTGGATTAGGAGGTGTGTTATTACAAGATGGCAAACCTATTGCATACTTTTCTAAAAAATTGAGTGGGCCTAGTCTGAACTATTCTACTTATGATAAAGAATTATATGCTCTTGTTCGGACCTTAGAAACATGGCAACATTTTTTATGGCCAAAGGAATCTGTTATACATTCTGATCATGAATCTTTGAAACTCATTAAATTTCAAGCAAAACTAAACCGTAGACATGCTAAATGGGTTGAATTCATTGAGACTTTCCCTTATGTCATTAAACACAAGAAGGGTAAAGAAAATGTTATTGCTGATGCATTGTCTCGTCGTTATACTATGATTTCACAACTTGACTTTAAAATATTTGGTTTGGAGGCCATCAAAGATCAATATGTGCATGATGCTGAATTTAAAGATGTATTGTAGAATTGTAAGGAAGGGAGAACTTGGAACAAGTTCATTCTTAACGATGGATTTGTGTTTCGTGCTAACAAGCTATGCATTACAGCTAGCTCCGTTCGTCTTTTGTTGTTGCAGGAGGCGCATGGAGGAGGATTAATGGTACACATTCTCATTAAGAAGGCGGAGGATATACTTGCTACGCATTTCTTTTGGCCAAAGATGAGATGGGATGTTGAGCGTTTTTTTGCTCGCTGCACTACATGTCAAAAAGCTAAGTCATGACTCAATCCTCATGGTTTATATATGCCTTTGCCTGTACCTAGTGTTCCTTGGGAGGATATATCTATGGATTTTGTTTTAGGTTTACCTAGAACAAAGAAGGGGAGGGATAGCATATTTGTTGTCGTGGATAGGTTCTCGAAAATGGCACACTTTATCCCATGTCATAAAAGCGATGATGCTGTTAATGTTGCTGACTTGTTCCTTCGTGAAATTATTCGCTTGCATGGTGTTCCAAATACTATTGTTTCAGATCGTGATACTAAATTTCTTAGCCACTTTTGGAGATGTTTATGGGCTAAGTTGGGGACTAAACTCCTTTTCAGTACAACTTGTCACACCCAAACAGATGGACAAACTGAAGTAGTCAATAGAACATTGTCTACTATGCTTAGGGCTGTTTCGAAGAATAACAAGAAAATGTGGGAAGAATGCTTGCCTCATATTGAATTTTCTTATAACCGTTCATTGCATTCTACTACTAAGATGTGCCCTTTTGAAATTGTGTGTGGTTTCCTACCTCGTGCACCTATTGATTTGTTGCCTCTTCCATCTTCAGAGAAGGTTAATTTTGATGCTAAAGAAAGTGTTGAATTGATTTTAAAAATGCATGAGTTATCTAAGGAAAACATTGAGCGTATGGATGCTAAATATAAACTTGCTGCAGATAAGGGTAGAAAACATGTTGTGTTTGCACCTGAAGATCTTGTTTGGTTACATTTGCGTAGGGATAGATTTCCTAAATTGCGCAAATCAAAGCTAATGCCACATGCTAATGGTCCTTTTAAGGTGTTAGAGAAAATAAATGATAATGCATATAAACTTTAGCTGCCTGCAGGTTTTGGGGTTAGTCCCACTTTTAACATTGTAGATTTGAAGCCTTATTTGGGTGAGGATGATGAACTTTCGTTGAGGACAACTTCATTTCAAGAAGGGGAGGATGATGAGGACATGAATACCATTTATACACCCACAGCCCCGACTGCTAAACATACTGGACGAATTACTAGAGCTCGTGCACGCCAATTGAATTATCAGGTACTTTCGTTTCTTGGTAACGATTCTAATGTTCATGAGAATATGATGCTGCCTAAATTGGATACATTTGTTTTGCTTACAAATGAAGGGCCTAGCTTGGACAAGAAAGATGAACCCTGGAACAAGTTCAAGCATGGAGATGATGGCATGCGCAAGGGGATCAAGAATGGAGTTACATGTGATGATTTCAGGACTTTGAAGCCATCATAAGGAGTGCATGAAGCCTTGGACGAAATATACAAGATGACACTTCATAAATTTCGTTCAGAGGCTATTTTAGGTGCTGCGTCACCTTATTATTGGGTCGGGCCCATGTATTTTCGAAATACTTAAGTATAGGCTGTTTTTAGAGTCCGTATGTGTGGGGGAACAAGAGTTAGGGTTGGTTTCGGACCCCTCCTCCAAGGGCCACGAAATCCCCCCTCTTCCTCCATATATACAGCCCTTAGGGCGTCATTTAGACTTTGGGTTTTGTTTAGATTAAAAGTTCGCCATAGCTGCAACTTCGCGTACTTCGTTTGTGTCCAATGACCAGACCAAGACGTCACAGAACCCCACCTTGAACAATAAAGCTTTCATCTTATATTCGCAATATCCAGATTGCAATCTCAGTTTCTTGCTTGTTCTTCGTTTGCTCGCAGGAAACAGACCCTCGCGGTCAGGTTGATCATGCTCTGGCGTGGTCCATAACCCCTTGGAAGTTAGTTTAGCGATTGGTAAGGCGCGACGTCTCGCACGTTCGTAGTCGGATCGTCAAGGTCGACTCCCACAGAAACGATAGCCACCATCTCATCGAAACATCGGGACACCTTCGCCTCTATCAATGCTTCCATCTTAGGAGGCGAGAGTGATGATGTGCCATCTTCGGCCTTCATCCACGGCGACAACAACGAGATGGTTGAGCATGGGATTTTCCCTTCGACCATGGCGACATGTGATGACTTGAGTGACTTTTGCCACCATATTGAGACTGAGAGTGACTTCACCACAAGCCCCATATATGATGTGTTTCCACAATTCCCATGTGAGGAGAGCCACAACCCCCACCTCTTGAGTGAGATGAGTGACTCCACCATATGTGCGTTTGAGCGCACCTATTTTGAGGGAGTGAGTGAACCACCACATAGAGAGAGAGAGAGTGATAGTTGATAGGTCATGTAAGGCCTCTTCGATTTCTAACGACTTAACCTCTACCTCTATTGTGTCTTCTCATTTGGTGCTAGGTCCCATATATGATGACGCACCGATTCGCGACGACTTCGTCCTACCTTTGGACAAGACGATGGCCATGGTGGAATGTGATGCACCCCCCACATGGTTCCATCAAGATGAAGATGACCAACATTTGGTCTTTCCCACCTCACCTACACCACATGAGTGGAATGACAAAAGGTAACATAGATGAAGGTGATGCTCTAGTCCCACTAGTGGACATTCTTGACGTTGATTGCTTGCATGATGTTGATCAACCTATTTCCATGCTTCATGCTAGTGTGACTTCCCCATGCAATGATTTACCCATTTATGATGAGTATGATGATTTCCATGTGGAGTCTATTAGTTGTGATGCCATGTTACATAGGATTTCTTGTGATAATTCTCTCGGTCACATCATGTTTGCCAATCCGCTTGACTTGTCATATGCTATGCATAAGATCAATCATATGATATATTTGCAATCTCTTCATAGTGACTATGCATATGCCATTAAGATTAACCCAATTTGCACTCATGGCATAGATGACAAGCCTATGGTTATTGGCATTTGTTTCTCTTGTGATGATATTGACATGCTACCTTTGCATCATTTATCTCATATGCCATGCCATAACCACCTAGCTTCGGATATGCATTGTTTTGGATGTTGTCCATTTTGTCCATATGATGTTTCCAACATTGCTCATGAGGAGACCCCATTTTAGGAGATTTTGATTCATCCCATTCATTGCATGATCCCAATACTTGTGTGCCCAATATGCTCCCCATGAATAACAATGCTATTGTTGTGCCTTATACTTGTATGCTCAATTTGCATCCCCATCATGTTATACACAATAACTATTCTTTCATGATGGATGACATGTTCTTAAACCATGCATCAAATTTCTTTGAGCGATGCTTATCTTGTGCTAACTCTCACGTGCACATACACATCATGATGGATGATGTGTACATTTACCACACACACAATCTCTTTCATTTGTGTCTCTTTTGTGTAGGTACCCACGAATTCTTGTCAACCTCGCAATCCCACGAGTTGACAAAACGAGCTCTAGAGAGCAATGATGACTTGGGATCCCATGGAGTGTCTTTCCCACCGCTCTCTTCGCGCAAAGTCTTCGCACATTTCTTCTACATGACCCTCACTTGGCAATGGGTTACTGTTCATTACATATTTGATGCCCATCTTTCCATGTTCACTTTGCATGATATGCTCATTACTATGCCTTTGCCATGCATTTGTGACCCATGCTTTGCATTACACATGATGATTGATTCTAGTACTTGTATGTGTCTTTGCAAGCTTGGTGGAGATATCACTTGTTATTGCCATGTTTGCTTTAAGCCCCATGCCTATGATGATACTATGATCTTGCTTTGTGTTCGTGCTTGCGATATGTCATGTGCATTGTCTATGCCTATTATTTGCTCACATGATATGATTGCCATGAATTCTTATAGTATGTTGCATCTTTGCACTACTAGCTTGCACGACTTGATTACTATGACTGCTCGCCTTGTTGCATCACCCATGATTCATACTTGCTCATTACATGCGGTTGATGACAACCATTTACATGCTTTGCACATGATTGTTATTGTTTCTTGTCATATATCTCCATGTGTTGCATCTCTCATGCTAGATGATTTGCCATGTATTGAGTGCAACCATGCCTTTATTCTTGCTCACGAGATTTCCCCCATAGCATTCTCACATATATGTGGAGATTTTGACATATTTCTTGTGAAGCATGCTTGTCTTACCTCTTTGCACAATGTACCTAGTGCCACGAATATTGCCATTGTTGCATCATATTATTCATGCACTTGTGCTTCTAACGGTTATGTGCAAGAGAAGAGAACCATCATGATGGGTGATGTGTTTATCTACCATGCGCATATGTTCTTTATTTTATTATGTGCATGTGTAGGATACTTGGACTTTGTGTCGACTTCCACCTCACATGAGTTGACCATTCGAGCTCTTGAGAGCGAACCACTTGCGACCGACTCGCTTCTACACCGCTTTTGCTTGTGTTTCGGCATTGTGAAGAACACACAAGGACATGCTTTCAAGGTGATATCCTTCTCTTTTGAGAACCCCCAAACCATGATCATGGATATTATGGATCATACTACTTGTGTTGCTTGCACCATGAGACTTATTGTTCATCTTGGACCACTTGATTGCACACATGTTAGAGATCTTGCTTCGACTTGTCATTTTCACCGTTCCATGCATCATGATATATATGCATTGTGGGTTGCATCCAATTCTTGGATTACTTGCTCCTATCATATGTTTGGTTGCAACAATGTCACTTCTTCACATATGCCATGTCCCATTGCTTGTCATGTGATTGACTTGATTGCCTCACACATGATGAACAATTGCTCTTTCTATTGTGTTGAGTGCCATACTATCTTCACTACACCCTATGCACGTTATGCTTGGATTATCTTACACTTGACTCATGTGTTTAGAAACTTCATTTTATTTGGTGTTGTGAATGTTTCCTATGCCAACCATAGACCATTTGTCGAGTGATATATGCATGATTGCTATGACCATGAGGTAGATGCTTATTCTCTTCTCACACACATTTGCATCGCTACCTCACATTTACATGCTTGTTTCCATGATGACCTTCATTATGTTCAATTTATGTGGTTACATGCCATGTCACAATCCGTTGTCACACCATATGCTATGCTTGATGACGACACTTGTTGGGTGAATCACCTCTTGAATGCTCAGTTTTGCACTAATGCTAACCACATTTGTTTTTCCAAGTGTTTGTTGTCCTTGCTCCTTTTGAAGGAATCACTAGATGGTGCGACATTGGAGAGTGCCCATTTCGAGCTTCAAGATGACATATACTTGGTGAGCGTCCACTCCTACACGTCGACACCATCTCTTTCCCATGGTGATTTGGATTTCGATCCAAGGTCAGATCTTTCCCAAGGGGGGGGGATGATGCGGAGCATCCTACGGACATCACCATGTCAAGAGTCCATTTGGCAAGTGACACGTGCGACATCTACTTCACATAAACAAAGGTGAATCATCTCCTTTACACGTGTTCACTTGAACCTCTTAAGGATGGTATACTACTTGACACTCCTCCCATGTGCATGCATAGGTATTGTCGGAGCTTCACGGATGTCGAGGAGGAGTGCAAGCGCCAAGGAACGACTACACCCTCCGCGAGGGAGGCATGGAAGAGAAGACGGAAGAAAGGAGAAGAAGAAGACGGAGAAGCTGCAGGAGCCAGGCCGGACATCCGGACCGCCATCCGGATCATCCGGGCTCATCCGGTCCCGCTCTGTATCATCCGGGTAATTGCGTCCGAAGACACCCGAAGCTTGCAGAATCTCCACGGTAGAGCCAGATCATCCGGACGAGGTCTCTGATCATCCGAACGATGCCCGGATCATCCGGACCCCCATCCGGATCATCCGGCCTTGCCTGCGTGCATGCCCCCGGGCCGAGGCCCATGTACCTGTTTCGCCCCCTCACTTACCCCTTCGCCCACTAGACTATAAATAGACCTCCTCCACCTCCTTTGTAGGGTTAGCATTGTGATAGCTCATTTGAGAGATAGAGCTACACTCATCCATATCGGATCTACTCCACGAGAGAGACCGCGGCCTCTACTGAGAAGATCCCTTTGGATTCAAGCCCCCTTTCTAAGGGAAGATCCCCCCTTGGATTCAAAACCTCCTCATGGAGAAGTCCGGCTACCTTTGTATCATCCGTTGTTGACTTTGGATCTTGTATCTCACCTTTGTGTTCATCGGTCTAGCGCATGTGTGATCTATTCTTATTGGTTGAGTGATTCTCTCGTGTTTCCGCTTGTGTTTTCTCTCCGTTCTTCCCTGTGTTCTTCGTGTTCTTCGTGGGATCCGCTCCTTTCATGAAAGATCGCCCCCTAGGGTTCCTACCCTACATCAATCAAGTTCATCGAGAGCATGAAGACAATGGGAATCCTCCACGACAAGAGCAACACGAGGTTGACAAACCTCCGTGCCAAGAGCACCATGAGTTGAACAATCATCTACAACATGGGCGTCATCATCCCCGACCCCAACACAGTGAAGAGAAACGCTACGGCAAGCTCAAGTTCACCATGCCCAAGTTCAACGGAAGCAACGATCCCGAAGAGTACCTTTCATGGGCATTCAAAGTTAACAAGATCTTCCGTTTGCACAATTATGAAGAAGAGAAGAAGATCGCAATGGCATCCCTTGAGTTCCAAGACTATGTGCTCATTTGCTGGGAACAAGTCATTGAGCGTCGCGCGACAAGAGGTGAACCACCCATCACTACTTGGGCGCAAATGAAGGATGTCATGAGAGCACGCTTCGTACATACCTACTACAATCGCGACCTCTTCAAGAAACTCCGACAACTCAAGCAAGGAACCAAGAGCGTTGAAGAATACTACAAGGAGATGGAGATTGCAATGATAAGAGCCAATGTCATGGAAGATGATGAGCAAACAATGGCACGCTTCTTGAATGGACTCAATCATCCCATCAAGAAGATCGCCGACTTCCAACCATATTCAAATCTCATCGAGCTAGTGCACCAAGCTACCAACGAGGAACGCCAAGTGCAAGATGATTTCAAGTATGCCAAGTTCTCATCCAAGTCCTACGGCTTCACCAACAACCAAGCTTCAACGACTCCAACACCGACTACAAAGCCTTCTTCTACCAACATCGATAAATCGACTTCCAAGAAAGCTTCGTCAAATACAAGCCATCCTACTATGAGCAAATTCAAGCCAAGAGCTTCATCATCATCAACCCCAACCGATGAGACCGTCAAGACGAGTTCCTTCAAATGTTTCACTTGCGGAGGCCGAGGCCACAAGTCCTATGAGTGGACCAACAAGCGAACCATGGTCTTCAACGACGATGGCACTTATGACTCCATGAGTGAAGGCGAAATGGAAGCCCTTGAGCAAGTCGCCATGCACCGCCAAGTGGACAATGAAGAAGAACAAGTCTTTTGCGATGAAGACTCAAGTCCCGCACTTGTTGTCTCCAAAGTCTTGACCCTCCAACATCACCAAGAAGACCAAACATACACCATATTCCACACCAAGGCCGGCATCAAATGGATGATCCGTCAAAGTCATCATGTGTAACGCCCTCTATGCGGCTATATCTCCCACGTGTCGAAGCACGACTTAGAGGCATAACCGCATTGAAAGCAATGTCGCAAGTGAGGTAATCTTCACAACCACCCATGTAATACATTAAGGGGAAAAGATACATAGTTGGCTTACAATCGCCACTTCACACAATTACATGAATAAAGCATTACATCAACCAGATACAATCAAGGTCCGACTACGAAACCAAAATAAAAGAAGACTACCCCAAATGCTACACAGATCCCCGATTGTCCCAACTGGGCTCCACTACTGATCAACTGGAAACGAAAAAAAAACGAACACGATCTTTAGTGAGCTCCTCCTTGAGCTTGGTTGCGTCATCTGCACGGTTCCACGGCACCTGCAAGCTGGTTTTGGAAGTATCTGTGAGTCACGGGGACTCAGCAATCTCACACCCTCACGATCAAGACTATTTAAGCTTATAGAAGGGTAAAAGGTATGAGGTGGAGCTGCAGCCAGCGACTAGCATATTTGGTGGCTAACATATGCGCAAAAGAGAGCGAGAAGAGAAGGCAAAGGCACCAGCGGTAAACTATGATCAAAAAGTGATCCTAGAACAACCTACGTCAAGCATAACTCCAACACCGTGTTCACTTCGCGGACCCCGCCGAGAAGAGACCATCACGGTAACACACGCGATTGATGTATTTTAATTAAGGTCAACTTCAGGTTCTCTACAACCGAACATTAACAAATTCCCATCTGCCCATAATCACGGGCACGGCTTTCGAAAGTTCAAATCCCTGCAGGGGAGTCCCAACTTAGCCCATTACAAGCTCTCACAGTCAACGAAGGATATTCCTTCTCCCAAGACAATCCGATCAGACTCGGCATCCCAGTTACAAGACATCCTCGACAATGGTAAAACAAGTCCAGCAACACCGCCGGAATGTGCCGACAAATCCCGATAGGAGCTGCACATATCTCGTTCTCAGGGCACACTCAAATTGTCCAAACTTCCGGTCGGCCAGCCCAGAGTTGCCCCTGGTGGCCACCGGCGGCTGACAGGTTGTACTAACACTCAGAGGAGCACTGGCCCGGGGGGTTAAAATAATGATGACCCTCAGGAGCGCGACTCCCAAGGGAAAAATAGGCTAGGTGGCGAATGGTAAAACCAATGTTGGGAATTGCTAGAGGAGTTTTATTCAAGGCGAACTATCAAGGGGTTCCCATTATAACCCAACCGTGTAAGGAACGCAAAATCCGGGAACATAACACCGATATGACGGAAACTAGGGCGACAAGAGTGGAACAAAACACCAGGCATAAGGCCGAGCCTTCCACCCTTTACCAAGTATATAGATGCATTAATTAAATAAGATATATTGTGATATCCCAACAAATATCCATGTTCCAACAAGGAACAAACTCCAATCTTCACCGGCAACTAACAACGCTATAAGAGGGGATGAGCAAAGCGGTAACATAGCCAAACAATGGATTGCTAGGACAAGGTGGGTTAGAGGCTTGGATTAACAATATGGGAGGCATGATAAGCAAGTGGTAGGTATCGGAGCATAGGCATAGCAAAAGAGCGAGCAACTAGCTAGTAAAGATAGAAGGGATTTCGAGGGAATGGTCATCTTGCCTGAAATCCCTCTAGGGAGAAGAACTAGTCCATGAAGGAGACACACGGACATAGTCAAACGGGTCCTCACAAACGCGACGTTATCGGAACCAACCCGAAGAAGCAACATCGGAAAGTAGCACACAACATAGTAAACAACCAACACATGAACATGGTATGATATGCGGGATGCGGTATGTGATGCATATGCATGATTTGGAAAGGAATGATTGAACCTGGCCACAACTTGGAAATCCAACAGTGCCACTAGAAAGGTGAGGTGATTTCAGTTGAAATCGATATAGAGATCACCGGAATCGGATGCACGGTTTGGGAATGGCAAGCAAAACAAATATAGCACCGATCTGCGATAATTAGCAAGTAGCCAACTAAATGCATCAAGATAAATATGCTATGGTACTCAAACATGACCACAAAATACATGGCTGGTAGCCACTCATGATGCTTGACAAAAGATGAACACAGAGCTACGGCTAATTCACTCATTAACAGGTTCAAACAAGCATGGCAAAAGTGCAAATGATAGCAGGTTTCAGACTTAGTGAAATTAACAGTAGGTCAGGAATTTATCAGCAGGAAGCAATGTTTAGAGCACGATAACTACATGCTACAGGAACATTTCATGGAAACGCAAGGCATTGCATGAAGCTACTCTAAGCATATAAGAAAAGTCCCTTAGTGACCATGAGCCAAAAGGGATCAGAAAATACAATTGCAAGCATGTGAACGTAGCAAAAACATAAACAGATTCAGACTTGGTGAAAAACTGGAGCATGGCACAATAGTTAACGAGTAGGCATGTTTGCGAGCTCGATGCACTCACTATGAGGCATTGCATGAAAAACTAAGCATACACCCATGGATAAGACATGGCAAGAAGAACAACATAATATGCATGGATCAACAACAACAAGCTTGGCAAAATCGCTAAACATGTTAACAATCTGCCAGGAATATTTTATAGCAAAAGTAGAGCTCGATTGACTCAAGCTACGGTGCTCCATAATTGCAAACAAAGACATGGATGGATAGAGCACCAGAATATTAACAAAACATCCTTACTGATCATCCTCAAAAGAGGCACGGATCACTAGGAAACAACATGAACATATGGCATAACAACAAAAACAGAAGAAGGACTTAGTGAAATTCTAAGTCCCTGAAATCAGCATTACCGATTACGCTACTTTGCAAGCTTGTGCTAGCCACCGCAAATATCACCAAAATACATGGCATACACCCCTATAAAGATGGCATGGCATTCTACAAAACACATCTAGAGCTCAGGATCATAGCATGCACACATTAATCATGGAAAAAATGACAAAAGGCCATTTGCTGAAACAGATCTGACATAATCATCACATAGCCCTCTTCCAACAGAATTTCAGGCATCAAGATGAGCTCAAATGAAATGCAATGATATGAAATGATGTACTCGTCGAGGCGAACATTTTGATATGCTACACGCATGAATCGGAGCTACGAGTGCAGAGTTATGGCATGATGAAAATGGGCACAAGAATCTGGAAACTTCGGGGACTTAGTGAAAATTTTACCTCCACGAAAGTCAACGCGGGACGGAGGGATCCAGGACGACGAGATCCGGGACGCGGGGGTAGTGTTTGATTCGTCTCCTGGTGGATCTCATCCACCCGGAGCAGATCCGGCCGGAGTTGACTCCGGCGAACTCGAGGCCGTCTCCGGCGAGGCGAGGACCGGGCGGCACACTCCGGCGAGGGTTGGCGTGAGCTCTGGCAAGCATGGCGCGGGGGCGGCGCCGGTGAAGAGGGGGCGGCGCACAGCGTGTTTGGCGGCAAGCGGCGGCGCGTTCGCCAGCGAAGGCGAGGCGGCGGGGCGGCGAAGAGGCGGCGGTGCCGGCGATGGTCGGCGGCGGCGGGGATGGATGGCGCGCGGCGGGGCGCTCGTGATGGAGGCGTCGGTGAGATGGAGAGGTGCGGGCGGCGCTCCGGCGTCGGCGGGCGGCGCATGCGCCGGCGAGGAACGGCAGCAGGCGGCACGCGGGAGGGAGCGAGCGCTCGGGCCCGGTCGGCTCGCGCGGGCCAGCCCCGGGCCCCGCATGCCGGCGGCGGGCGTGGTAGAGAGAGAGGGAGGCGGCCGGCTGAGGTGGCGGCCCTTGGTTGGTTTGGGCGGTGGAGGAGGCGACGTGGCACGCCCTGATTCGTCGGGGTGACGCGTCCGGCGGACATGTCCGGTGCGGGATGGACGTGTCCGGCGGCGCGAGGAGGGAGATGGCTAGGGTTTGGACTGCGCGAAAATTTGGGGAGAGCCACATATATATAGGTAGAGGGAGCTAGGAGAGTCCAAATGAGGTGCGGTTTTCGGCCACGCGATCGTGATCGAATGACCAAGACGACGGAGGAGGTTTAGGTGGGTTTTGGGCCACTTTGGAAGGGTGTTGGGCTGCAACACACACGAGGCCTTCTCGGTCCCTCGGTTAACCGTTGGAGTATCAAATAAAGTCCAAATGGTACGAAACTTGACAGGCGGTCTACCAGTAGTAAACCAAGGCCGCATGACAAGTCTCGGTCCAATCCGAAAACGGTTAACACCCGCACACGAAAAGAGGTAAGAAGGGACACCGGGTGACATAGGAGCGCCGGATTGCAAAATGGACAACGGGGAAAATGCTCGGTTGCATGATACGAACATGTATGCAAATTAAATGCACATGATGACATGATATGCAATGCATGACACGCAAGCAATGACAACACAACAATAGCGAATAACTGGAGGACACCTGGCACATCGGTCTCGGGGCGTTACAACACTCCACCACTATGAGAGGATCTCGTCCCGAGATCTAGAATGGCACCGGAGGGAAAAACGGAGGAGAAAGAGAAGAGGTAAAACTAAGTTGCTTCTCTGACCAATGAGTGAAACCAAAGAAGCTTGAGAGGTTGAACAAATTGAATGAAAGAATGCAACGGAGATGAACGAAGTAGAAAACACTCCGTTAGAAAAGAGGAACAAGGAAGAACAAATTCGGGTAGCACTCCTATTGAAAAGAGATGCAAATACTTGATATGATGAAAAGACCTTGAGCAAAAGGCACAACACTCTAGATAAATGGATAGGCATGAAAACAACATGATCTTTGACAAAACAAGATGATGGGTTGAAAAGAGCAACATGACAATGCCTCCGGAACAAAAGAATAGAAGATAGATAATTGAAATAGGAGAATGGAGAAGAAAATGCCAACTACTGACACAAAAGAGTTTGAAAAGGCATCTTTAGGAGAAGGGTCGAATGGAGTTGTTGGAAACCCAACAACGAAAAGATAGGATTGAAGTGGGCTTATGGAAAACATCTCGAAATTATGAGGTGAAATTCTGCCACTAACAGAAATGATAGATTGGATTGATATCAATAAGGAGATGAGACGCTTATATCACTGGGAGGATAAATGAAGAAATTGGGCCATATATAAGCACCATAAATAGCAACAATCCTTAGGGAAGACTTTAGGTGAAATATAACCCAAGATAACTCCGATGACGATATTGATGGATTTAAAATACCTCATTCTTAACAACATTTGAATCATGAAACATGAACTCAAATTATCAAGAATGCCATAATACCACCTCCAATGATACGTTAAAAAGAATTGCACTTCCGATAGAAAGATCAAGAATACTTGAGCTCCTATGAAAAGAATGTTGATGAACACTTCGAAAATAAATTAAATCCTTGATGGACCATCATGTAGAACCTTCATGAAGAACTCCGTTAAACAAAGAATGATCAAACGGAAGGAAAGAGAAGTTGAAAGCACAAGGTGAATCCTTGTATCGATTAGATGAATCTTTGCGACGAGATAAAGTGGAAACTTGGAACTCCGGAAAAGAAAAGATGAAACAAGTGAAACCGAGAATTTTGATGAGGCTCCAGAATAAGGAATTGAGTTCACTCGATGAAACAAGAATAAGAATTACATTATGCTTATCCTTCATCAATTAAATTGATGATAATCAATGTATTTGGCATACTACTTATTCTCGTTGAAAAGGATTAAGAGAGATGTCGATAACTTGATAAGGTCTTCAACGAAACACCGGCAGGATTGAAACAACGAATGAATTGATATGATAAACAAGGAAGAGAATTCTTGAAAAAACCACCGTAAGAATTGAAAATGAACGAAGAGAAGATAAAGAAACACCAGGAATAATTATGAAATGAATGAAGATGCTTGAGAGGATTTAGATACATGAGAACGAAGAGATAACGAACTGATTATAGATCAGTTGAACGATGCACCGGTATGATCGGAGAATGATAACTGAAAGCTGAGAATGAATAATCCTGAATTGATGGACTCCGGATGACAAACTAAGAAGACTCTTGAATTTCTTCGGATGGGTGAAAAGAATTCCCACAACCCAAAAAAACAACTATGAGAGGATGGCATCGAACTAGAACCACGAATCTTCGAGAGAACGGATAAGATATGGAGGTAAAGCTCTTCGTCGGTCTTCAAATGTTGAGAATGACGATGAGAAACACCACTGTCGGTGTCAAAACCGGCGGATCTCGGGTAGGGGGTCCTGAACTATGCGTCTAGGCCGGATGGTAACAGGAGGCTGGGGACACTTTGTTTTACCCAGGTTCGGGTCCTCTCGATGGAGGTAATACCCTACTCCTGCTTGATTAATATTGATGATATGGGTAGTACAAGAGTAGATCTACCACGAGATCAAGGAGGCTAAACCCTAGAAGCTAGCCTATGGTATGATTGTCGTGTATGGAGTTGATTATGTCCTACAGACTACAACCCTCTGGTTTATAAAGACATTGGATAGGGTTAGGGTTACACAGAGTCGGTTACAATGGTAGGAGATCTTGAATATCCGCATCGCCAAGCTTGCCTTCCATGCCAAGGAAAGTCCCATCCGGACACGGGACGAAGTCTTCAATCTTGTATCTTCATAGTCCAGGAGTCCGGCTGAAGGTATTGTCCGGCTACCCGAACACCCCCTAATCCAGGACTCCCTCAGTAGCCCCTGAACCAGGCTTCAATGACGACGAGTCCGGCGCGCAAATTGTCTTCGGCATTGCAAGTCGGGTTGCTCCTCCAAGTCCTTCATAGAAGATTTGTAAACACCAAGAGTAGTGTCCGGCTCTGTAAAATAAGTTTCCACATATTGCCATAGAGAGAATAATATTAACACAAATCAAATCTGCTGACGTATTCTGCAGTGCGCCATCACACTACAGCCAAGTCCTTTACTCGAATCATTTTTACTTTTCCACCTCAGCATGTTTTGCGAGGCGGTTTCCTCGGCACGTCTTGTCAAGCAGAGATGGTGTACTCTTTTTACGGGATTCTCATCAATACGGACGTGGGTAACCCAACCGCGCCATTTATCACGGCGCTCGGGAGATAAGCGAGTTTTACCAGGCTGGTGGGGACACGTAGTTGCGTCCGCCCATATAAGGGGATAAGAATCCACCCTTTCACCTATGCCTTCTTCCTCCTTTGCCTATCCATTTTCCGCGCACTCAAGCTCCAGCGCCCAAGTCTGCACTTCCCAGCTCCAACGCCGGAATGTATCCGAGCTCCAACGCCGGACTATATCCGAGGTGTCATATCACCTTTGGTTCAAAAAAGTTGAAGGAGTTTAGCCGAGCTTAATGCTGGAAATGCCCTCTATGGAGCCATCCACTAGCGCCCGAGCTTTATGCCGGACTGCTTCCGAGGTGGTGCACCACCCCGACTATGGGCCGATTTTTTGTCAATATTTTTTATTGGTGCAATTTATTTTCTGCCGAGATATATAGCAAGTAGCCCTCAAGGTGTGTATCGGTCTAAAACCCGAGATGCACATGAAGGATGACATAAGACCGCTGATCCCAGTAGCCACTGAGACTCAGGTTGATTTGCAAAATCGGCCTGAGGATCAAGTCCTAGCTCGGCAGAATACTTCGGGACACAAAAGCGGCATGCTCAGTCCTCAAGACTCAGGTTGGGTGCGGCCGACCAACCTGAGGATCAAAATCTCCTCGGAAACTATATTGCACATGAAATTTTCTGCAATGGACAAGCAATGCAGTAGCCCCCGAGACACTGGTCGGGTGGCAACACCAGATCAGGGGATCGATGTGCCCCTTTAACATTTGTAAATAATAAGCCCGAAGCCCAATAGCCCCCGAGCCTTAATGCGGGCACGGGTGGCCGAATTAAGGATCAATATCCATAGTAAAATCACAAATTATGTGTAATGACTCTATGTATCCAAGTACTTTACGTCATTAATGCTCGGATCCGCATTGTATAAAACTTTGTTGACCGAGCATCGGCTTCCACCTCCTTGGCCAGTAGCCGAGGAGTGTTTGTCCTACTTTATAAAGCCTTTATGAGGGCAAAGATTTACGACAAACAAGGCAATCTGGCCACACGGTTTTATAAACAAAGGTACGCAGAGAGATATGTTATATTACTATTTAACAGAAGAAATGTATTCCAAGGAAAATAGTCCCGCTATCGGTTCCTTTCTTTGGGTTGTCATGCTAAGCATGATCATGAAACCTCAGATCGAATGTAAGAGCAAAATATCGAGTATTTAGTTTGGGAGGCCAGTTAATAGCCCCCGGTAGTGTTCGGCGATAGTCGAGGTCAAGCCGTAAACACTTCGGCCAATGTTATGAATGGCCCGTCATTTAACATAGTCATCGGATCACTGACCAGTTTACGCTTATTGTGACAGTCAGTTTTCGGCTTTCTCCACTGAGGCGCTTAACCATGTGAGCTGGAAGCACAATCGCAGTGGTTCTCCCTTGGCACGCCTAGCCGAACAAAATGGAACGTAGGAAGCAAGTGCAGGAGCCGGGCAACCCAACTATTGACTGAAGACACAATTCGAAACCGATGCATATATAGCAATATCTGAGAATGTATTTGCCGAATCCCTAAAGGTGTCCGGCGTTGCACCGCGAGACTAATGCTAGAAAAGCACAAATAGTTTTAAAAGTGCCAAAAAAGCTTGGAAAACCAAGAAACGTCAGTCAAAACATGACGTCCGAACAATATCAAGTGTTCGGTGCCAATCCGAAAATTGGTCTTAGAAAAAAAAGAGTGCTTCTGTCGTGCTTTAACATTACACATCCGATCTCAAGACTTCAAGCGGGTCAGCCTACGGCTGGCTATTGACCACACACTCACGTCGAAAAAGGAGTGATAGAAAAAGACTTTGCATCGACCAAGAAGAAAACACATTTACTATAAAATATCTCATATAAATTTAAGAGCCCCCAAGTGACTTGGGTGAAAGAATGATTTCATGTACCGAAGTACTTATATCATATCTATGTTCAACCGAACTTTAAACGCGTCTTAACCGACCGTCGGCTTCTCCCTCTTCGGTTAAGGACCGAAAAGTGTTATGTACTCCATCGGTTAAGAATATCGACGGTGTTTCCAATAACCAGGCAACCATGCCATAAGGCTGTAACAGACAAAGCGCGCTCAGGGAACTTATGCTATATTACTATGCTATATTACTGCGAAGAGTAAGAAGCATCTTCAAAGAAAATAGTACCCCCACCGATACCTTTCTTCGGTGCTCATTGTTATTATGAGACTTGTGCAATAGATTTTTTGTACTCATGAGTTCCGTTGTGTGCCGACCATCATTGAATAACTATAAGAGCGCTAGCTTTCGGCTTCACCCAGTCTGAGGTCCGGCTCAGGCGACCCGATCGTGACAATCGCAGAGGTGCTCCCTTTACTCCCTAGCTGAACAATCGGGAAAGTAGGGGTAAACACAGGAGCGAGGCAACCCAGCTTGCAAATTGCTTAAGTCAATATGGTGCATATTGTGGCATAATACACGAACAAGGAACGAAGCCGTACAAGTATAATCACATGCAAGAGGAAAAGCTTTATAAAGGAAGCCCCCAAGTGAATTGGGTCCTTAAATTTGTGTGTCACAAACAAAGTTTGGGCAACGAAAAAAATTTACAAGCAATTTTTTTCCAAAAAAGTATAATGCTTGGTCGAACCGAACACAAGTTAAAAATTTAAAACTTTGAGCATGAAGGCAACTTAGCTGGTTAATGTGTTTGGTATTGATGACGCGGTCCGAGCTTGATGTGGGGCAAGGTTCCATCCCCCAAGCCGGTCCCGAGGTGGCGGAGTGGAGAGGTCGACGCAACGAAGTGGTGACATAGCACGGTCAATGCAGACCGGCAGAGTGACGCCGAAGTCCCCGGATCATTTTCCTGTGCACAAAAAATAGTGCAAACCGGAGATAATAGTAATAATGATAATTAAAAAAATGTTGCATAATAAATAATTTATGCAAAGTGAGTAATAAAAGAAATATGGCCCGGTGTCGAAGTCAATGTCGATGCAGGGCGTCGGCGTGATGCGGTAAAGGCGTGGCAAAGCCTGAATTCACAGGTCGGTCCGAGTTCCGGATGCGGCATTCGCCGGACTATGTACGGAGACTAACCGAACCATCATGCGACCGTCGTTAATGCGGCCACCATTTGATAGACCTGTGTACATATGATGGACAAACCAGAGTAATAATTCCTTGAGAAAAATTGAACCCAAACAAGCAAAAAATACTCGGATTAATAGCACCTGGTTTATTTGTTGTAGCAATCCGAAGGAAGGTGATTCCCAAAATTGGGACTCGATCCGCACACCCATTACCGGAGTAGGTTGATGAAGAGATGGCGAAGCCTCGATGTCACCCGATGAGTCAAAGTAGGTCGGCGTGATGGACACCAGCTTGAACAAGCAATAGTGCGGCCCTGCCGATGCAGGTCGTGACATGGTCGATGCCGGCTTGATGAAGCGACCGTGCGGGGATGCCGGAATGCCCGCTCCGTGTAATCCGTGGGGCGGCGATGTTGGTGATGATTTATCCTTCGCGATGCCGGGCTCTTGTTCGGCTTGCCGAGATGATGATCCAAAGAAGTTGAGCTCAGCTCAACAAAGTGACGTCGTATCTATCGCAGGTCGGCAACCGTGGAGTAATATTGCCGGACTAGTTTGACACCAGCATGATGTTGAAGATCATGTTCAAAAGATCTTACAGTTAGTGGGATGTGTTCGGGAACAAAACACAATATCCCATACAAAACTTCCTTCAAAAGGGATGTCCGAAATCCTGTTCATAAAAAAGGTGAACTTGGGTCGGATTCGTTTTCGTGCAGAAAACATATCCGAAAAGTGATGCACTAATCGGAAGGTTCCTAGAGTTTGGACGGTCGGATTGAGCCGAAATTTTGAGAGGTGGTATATATAGGAATTCCGCAGCCGATAAACGGTTGGATCTTCCAAAGGACGTCCGAGCTAGAAGCTGGACACCACGCCCTAAACTCATCCAAATTCCCGTCCATATTTGACAGGGCTCCGGTATATCGTGGATTGCTAGAGATTCCTCCATCGGAACTCGACGAAATTTTCCAGAGTTGTTGTAGACTCAATTCCGCACAATTTCACCAAAGAGATGGTTAAAGCGATACTCGAGGAGGTGGTGGCAGCAGATACGAGTTTGCTGTCCAGAAAAACAGCACGGTCGCTTGAGGGCAATGTTGACGTTGAGCCCCCGAGCTCCATAGATGATTCCTCTGTGATCTTGATAGAGATCGGAGTTGATGTTTGATGAAGGCCCTCGTCCGGACATGGTGATCCAAACACGGGGCGCAATTCTTGGTCGAACCAAGGTGACCAGTCGAGCTGGTGACGAAGACGCCGAAGTCGAAGTTGATCTGCAGGCGAGCCATCGATCCTTTTGTCGATCACACAGCGGAACTCTCAATGAAAGCACCAATGTCGGTGTCAAAACCGGCGGATCTCGGGTAGGGGGTCCCGAACTGTGCGTCTAGGCCGGATGGTAACAGGAGGCTGGGGACACTTTGTTTTACCTAGGTTCGGGTCCTCTCGATGGAGGTAATACCCTACTCCTGCTTCATTAATATTGATGATATGGGTAGTACAAGAGTAGATCTACCATGAGATCAAGGAGGCTAAACCCTAGAAGGTAGCCTATGGTATGATTGTCGTGTATGGAGTTGATTCTGTCCTACGGACTACAACCCTCCGGTTTATATAGACACCGGATAGGGTTAGGGTTACACAGAGTCGGTTACAATGGTAGGAGATCTTGAATATCCGCATCGCCAAGCTTGCCTTCCATGCCAAGGAAAGTCCCATCCAGACACGGGACGAAGTCTTCAATCTTGTATCTTCATAGTCCAGGAGTCCGGCTGAAGGTATTGTCCGCCTACCCGAACACCCCCTAATCCAGGACTCCCTCAACCACCAATAATTGTAGAGGCACTCCGGAAGAATCAAAGCGAAGAGATTGAGCCAACGATGAAAAGAATTTGAAAGATCTTGGAGAAAATACATATGACTGATGATGAATCATTCTTACGTCAAACTTTGAAAGATTTGACAATAGCTCCGATAAAATTAGAAGAGTCAGGTAAGATCCTGGGAAAAGACCTGTGGGTTAGGGCCCACTTAAAAGAAACACCGTTGAAATGATTTAAAAGAGAGGTTGCACTGGTTGAATTAAATGGTTTGAATGAGATAACAACCTCGAAATAGGTTGAACGGATCTTGAATGACAAGACGAGCCTTTTGAGATAGCTTGAGCATGCCAGAACAAATGAATAGCAAGAAGTGAATTATTATGAGGTGCACTGGTATGAGAAGGCATTTGGAACGAGGAAAGGTTATGACCAACAATGCTTGAATTAGATCCATCGGAGAAGATAAAAGAATGAAGAATGATGAACTAGAAGCTCGGTTAGAATCTTCATGAGAATCACCGGGTAAGAACATTAATGGAAAGGAATGGAGAGACTTCACATGAACAAAATGGATACTAGATAAAGAAATCTGAGTTCTTGAAGAAAAAACGTGGGAGGGCGGGTAAAACAAAAGCAACTTGGAACGGATGAAGCAAACAACGTTGAGAGAGCTTAGATTGAATCTTGCGGATGTTGAAAATGGGCGGATCCACTTGAAGAGAAACTCACCGGTTGAAAAAGGATTGATATGACAAACTCGATGATCTAGAAGGATTATTGTTCACATCGGAGTATGAGAACACCGCTTAGGGAAGGTATGGAATCAACATTTGACTTTGAAGCAACTCGAATACCACAACTCAAAACAAAACAAAGGATTGCCTTGCAGAATAAGCTGGAACAAACATATGATAGAGATTTCGTCCGAAGTTTTCGTGGTGGGGCCTACACGGGCTCGATCATACATCACCATCATGTACAAGGCAGTGCACATGACATACGAAGCGTCCCCGAGTCGTCATAGCTAGGGACTCTTTAAGACACAACGAGACCACTGTTAAACGAACCATGGATAGGCGGACCACTAGACGTCGAATCCCAATTTCATATCATACATCTGTCGGAAAGATATCCTGAGAGCTACTTGAATTCCCACTTATAAACTCCCAAAACTTTCCGGTTATGCAATCGGGTGTTGGGGATACAGGGGAAGCATTACATCTCACTCAAAGCTAGCAAATCCTACATCCAGTTCTATCCATCCTTCAACACATAACCAAGAAACCTTCGGAAATCATTTACCTCAACCTTCGAAAAGCATCCGTTATACGAGTTATGGCAATACTCCCGAACTCCCACCCCAGTACTGGGTGGCATCGAGGTTATCTCACTAACAACTGCATAAAATAGATTTTCGATGTCGGCGAACTCAGGTATTCCAGAACTGCAACGATAAAATTGTGACGACAACACCTCGGAGCTCAACTCCCCGGGACACTGCCACAACCCCTAAATGTCAGGAGGCACCAAGAACAATGTTCTCGTCACAAAACCATCGGAACGATTCCAAGATACCCGCGTGATCCTAAATTTTTTTAGTGAAATTTGAGAAGAGAAGAGTCAAACTCTACGTCAGGATGCCTCACCAGAGCGACGAAGGGACTGAGGAGTAAAAAGAATTCCTAACTCTCCGATATATAATTCCTAAATGACTCAAAACATTTTTCTAGACTCAACAAGGCCAACGATTCGATCAAGCAGGATGCTCCTAAGTCGGGGAAGGCTCTGATTACCAACTTGTAATGCCCTCGATGCGGCTATATCTCCCACATGTTGAAGCACGACTTAGAGGCATAACCACATTGAAAGCAATGTCGCAAGTCAGGTAATCTTCACAACCACCCATGTAATACATTAAGGGGAAAAGATACATAGTTGGCTTACAGTCGCCACTTCATACAATTACATGAATAAAGCATTACATTAACCAGATACAATCAAGGTCCGACTACGGAACCTAAATAAAAGAAAACTACCCCAAATGCTACACAGATCCCCGATCGTCCCAACTGGGCTCCACTACTGATCAACTGGAAACTTGTTGTTCCGACCTCATTTAAACTTGCCTAGATAGGTAGTTTTTCATATGCTTCACCTCTTGCCATGTTAACAAACATTTAATTTTGTTGAGTACCTAACCGAGATCGAACTAAATAACTTGAATGTGGTGTTTCGTCAATATGCAACGGAGTTGCATATTGAGCTCCACTTAATCCGTAGGATTGTTTGTGCACTTTGCCATGCCATGCCATGTATCATTAAACCAGACATGCATCATACTTGTTTGCGCATCGTGCCATGCTTATGTGGTGGTTGTTTACTATGTTGTTTGCTTCTTTCCGGTGTTGCTTCTTCGGGTTGGTTCCGATAACGTCGTGTTTGTGAGGACCCGTTCGACTACGTCCGTTTGTCTTCTTCATGGACTCATTCTTCTTCCTTGCGGGATCTCAGGCAAGATGACTATACCCTCGAAATCACTTCTATCTTTGCTTGCTTAGTTGCTTGCTCTTTTGCTATGCCTATGCTGCGATACCTACCACTTTCTTATCATGCCTCCTACTTTGTTCAACCAAGCCTCTAACCCACCTTGTCCTAGCAAACCGTTGATTGGCTACGTTACCGCTTTGCTCAGCCCCTCTTATAGCATTGTTAGTTGCAGGTGAACATTGAAGTTTTGTTCCTTGTTGGAACATGGAGATGTTGTTCCTGGTTGGAACATGTTTACTTGTTGGGATATCACAATATATCTTATTTAATTAATGCATCTATATACTTGGTAAAGGGTGGAAGGCTCGGCCTTATGCCTGGTGTTTTGTTCCACTCTTGCCGCCCTAGTTTCCGTCATATCGGTGTTATGTTCCCGGATTTTGCGTTCCTTACGCGGTTGGGTAATAATGGGAACCCCTTGACAGTTCGCCTTAAGTAAAGCTCTTCCAGCAATGCCCAACATTGGTTTTACCATTCGCCACCTAGCCTCTTTTTCCCTTGGGTTTCACGGACTCAAGGGTCATCATTATTTTACCCCCCCCCCCGGGCCAGTGCTCCTCTGAGTGTTGGTCCAACTCGTCAGCCGCCGGTGGCTACCAGGGGCAACTCTGGGCTGGCCTACCGGAAGTTTAGACAATCTGAGTGTGCCCTGAGAAAGAGATATGTGCAGCTCCTATCAGGATTTGTCGGCATATTCGGGCGGTGTTGCTCGTTTAGTTTTACCCTGTCGAAATGTCTTGTTGTACCGGGATACCAAGTCTGATCAGGACGTCTCGGGAGGAGGTCTATTCCTTCGTTGACCGTGAGAGCTTGTGATGGGCTAAGTTGGGACACCCCTGCAGGGATTTGAACTTTCAAAAGCCGTGCCCACAGTTATGGGCAGATGGGAATTTGTTAATGTCCGGTTGTAGAAAACCTAAACTTGACCTTAATTAAAATGAATCAGCAGCGTGTGTAACCGTGATGGTCTCTTCTCAATGGAGTCCGGGAAGTGAACACGGTGTTGGAGTTATGCTTGACGTAGGTTGTTATAGGATCACTTCTTGATCATACTTTTATCGACCGTGCTTTGCCTTCTCTCCTCGCTCTCATTTGCGTATGTTAGCCACCATATATGCTAGTCGCTTGCTGCAGCTCCACCTCATACCTTTACCTTTCCCATAAGCTTAAATAGTTTTGATCGCGAGAGTGTGAGATTGCTGAGTCCCCGTGGCGCACAGATACTTCCAAAACCAGCTTGCAGGTGCCGATGAGTCCGTGCAGATGACGCAACCAAGCTCAGGAGGAGCTCGATGAAGATCTTGTCCTTTGTGTTGTTTCGTTCTAGTTGGTCAGTAGTGGAGCCCAGTTGGGGTCGATCGGGGACCGTGTCGCATTTGGGGTTCTTCTTTTATTTTGGTTCCGTAGTCGGACCTTGATTGTATTTGGATGATGTAATGCTTTATTCATGTATTTGTGTGAAGTGGCGATTGTAAGCCAGCTATGTATCTCTTTCCCTTATGTATTACATGGGTTGTGTGAAGATTACCTCACTTGCGACATTGCTTTCAATGCGGTTATGCCTCTAAGTCGTGCTTCGACAAGTGGGAGATATAGCCGCATCGAGGGCATTACAAGGGGAGTCCCAACTTAGCCCATCACAAGCCCTCACGGTCAACGAAGGATATTCCTTCTCCCAAGACAATCCGATCAGACTCGGCATCCCGGTTACAACACATCCTCGACAATGGTAAAACAAGTCCAGCAACACCGCCCGAATGTACCGACAAATCCCGATAGGAGCTGCACATATCTCGTTCTCAGGGCACACTCAGATCGTCCAAACTTCCGGTCGGCCAGCCCAGAGTTGCCCCTGGTGGCCACCGGCGGCTGACAGGTTGGACTAACACTCAGAGGAGCACTGGCCCGGGGGGGTTAAAATAATGATGACCCTCGGGAGCGCGACTCCCAAGGGAAAAAGAGGCTAGTTGGAGAATGGTAAAACCAATGTTGGGCATTGCTGGAGGAGTTTTATTCAAGGCGAACTGTCAAGGAGTTCCCATTATAACCCAACCATGTAAGGAACGCAAAATCCGGGAACATAACACCGATATGACGGAAACTAGGGCGGCAAGAGTGGAACAAAACACCAGGCATAAGGCCGAGCCTTCCACCCTTTACCAAGTATATAGATGCATTAATTAAATAAGAGATATTGTGATATCCCAACAAATATCGATGTTCCAACAAGGAACAAACTCCAATCTTCACCTGCAACTAACAACGCTATAAGAGGGGCTGAGCAAAGCGGTAACATAGCCAAACAACGGATTGCTAGGACGAGGTGGGTTAGAGGCTTGGCTTAAAAATATGGCAGGCATGATAAGCAAGTGGTAGGTATCGCAGCATAGGCATAGCAAAAGAGCGAACAACTAGCAAGCAAAGATAGAAGTGATTTCGAGGGTATGGTCATCTTGCCTGAAATCCCGCAAGGGAGAAGAACGAGTCCATGAAGGAGACAAACGGACATAGTCGAACGGGTCCTCACAAACGCGACGTTATTGGAACCAACCCGAAGAAGCAACATCGGAAAGTAGCACACAACATAGTAAACAACCAACACATGAACATAGTATGATATGCGGGATGCAGTATGTGATGCATATGCATGATTTGGAAAGGAATGATTGAACCTGGCCACAACTTGGAAATCCAAGAGTGCCACTGGAAAGGTGAGGTTATTTCGGTTGAAATCTATATAAACATCACCGCAATCGGATGCACGGTTTGGGAATGGCAAGCAAAACAAATATAGCACCGGTCTGCGATAATCAGCAAGTAGCCAACTAAATGCATCAAGATAAATATGCTACGACACTCAGACATGACCACAAAATACATGGCAGGTAGCCACTCATGATGCTTGACAAAAGATGAACACTGAGCTATGGCTAATTCAGTCATTAACAGGTTCAAACAAGCATGGCAAAAGTGCAAATGATAGCAGGTTTCAGACTTAGTGAAATTAACAGCATGTCAGGAATTTATCAGCAGGAAGCAATGTTTAGAGCACGATAACTACATGCTACAGGAACATATCATGGAAAAGCAAGGCATTGCATGAAGCTACTATAAGCATATAAGAAAAGTCCCTTAGTGACCATGAGCCAAAAGGGATCAGAAAATACAATTGCAAGCATGTGAACGTATCAAAAACATAAACAGATTCAGACTTGGTGAAAAACTGGAGCATGGCACAACAGTTAACGAGTAGGCATGTTTACGAGCTCGATGCACTCACTACGAGGCATTGCATGACAAACTAAGCATACACCCATGAATAAGACATGGCATAGAAGCTAGACATGGCAAGAACAACAACATAGTATGCATGAATCAACAACAACAAGCTTGGCAAAATCGCTAAACGTGTTAACAATCTGCCAGGAACATTTTATAGCAAAAGTAGAACTCGATTGACTCAAGCTACGATGCTCCATAATTGCAAACAAAGATATGGATGGATAGAGCACCAGAATATTAACAAAACATCCTTACTGATCATCCTCAAAAGAGGCACGGATCACTAGGAAACAACATGAACATATGGCATAACAACAGAAACAGAACAAGGACTTGGTGAAATTCTAAGTCCCTGAAATCAGCATTACCGATTACGCTACTTTGCAAGCTTGTGCTAGTCACCACAAATATCACCAAAATACATGGCATACACCCCTGTAAAGATGGCATGGCATTCTACAAAACACATGTAGAGCTCAGGATCATAGCATGCACACATTAATCATGGCAAAAATGACAAAAGGCCATTTGCTGAAACAAATCTAACATAATCATCACATAGCCCTCTTCCAACAGCATTTTGGGCATCAAGATGAGCTCCAATGAAAATGATGCAATGATATGAAATGATGTACTCATCGAGGCGAACATTTTGATATGCTACACGCACGAATCGGAGCTACGAGTGCAGAGTTATGGCATGATGAAAATGGGCACATGAATCTGGAAACATCGGGGACTTAGTGAAAATTTTACCTCCGCGAAAGTCAACGCGGGACGGAGGGATCCAGGACGACGAGATCCGGGACGCGGGATGGTGTTTGATTCATCTCCTGGTGGATCTCATCTACCCGGAGCAGATCCGGCCGGAGTTGACTCCGGCGAACTCGAGGCCGTCTCCGGCGAGGCGAGGACCGGGCGGCGCACTCCGGCGAGGTTTGGCGCAAGCTCCGGCAGGCATGGCGCGGGGGTGGTGCCGGTGAAGAGGGGGCGGCGCGCGGCGTGTTTGGCGGCGAGCGGCGGCGCGGTCGCCAGCGAATGCGAGGCGGTGGGGCGGCGAAGAGGCGGCGGCGCCGGCGATGGTCGGCGGCGGGGGGGCGGCACGCTGCAGGCGGCGGGGATGGATGGCGCGCGGCAGGGCGCTCGTGATGGAGGTGGCGGCGAGATGGAGAGGTGCGGGCGGCGCTCCGGCGCCGGCGGGCGGCGCATGCGCCGGCGAGGAACGGCAGCAGGCGGCGTGCGGGAGGGAGCGAGCGCTCGGGCCCGGTCGGCTCGGGCGGGCCAGCCCCGGGCCCAGCGGGCTGGCGGCGGGCACGGTAGAGAGAGAGGGAGGTGGCCGGCTGAGGTGGCGGCCCCTGGTTGGTTTGGGCGGCGGAGGAGGCGACGTGGCACGCCCTGATTCATCGGGGTGACGCGTCCGGCGGACATGTCCGGTGCGGGATGCACGTGTTCGGCGGCGCGAGGAGGGAGACGGCTAGGGTTTGGACTGCGCGAAAATTTGGGGAGAGCCACATATATATAGGTAGAGGGAGCTAGGAGAGTCCAAATGAGGTGCGGTTTTCGTCCACGCGATCATGATCGAACGACCGAGACGACGGAGGAGGTTTAGGTGGGTTTTGGGCCACTTTGGAAGGGTGTTGGGCTGCAACACACACGAGGCCTTCTTGGTCCCTCGGTTAACCGTTGGAGTATCAAACGAAGTCCAAATGGTACGAAACTTGACAGGCGGTCTACCAGTAGTAAACGAAGGCCGCATGACAAGTCTCGGTCCAATCCAAAAACGTTTAACACCTGCACACGAAAAGAGGTAGAAAGGGACACCAAGTGACATAGGAGTGCTGGATTGCAAAACGGACAACGGGGAAAATGCTCGGATGCATGAGACGAGCATGTATGAAAATGAAATGCACATGATGACATGATATGAAATGCATGACACGCAAGCAATGACAACGCAACAACAATGAATAACTGGAGGACACCTGGCACATCGGTCTCGAGGCGTTACATCATGGATGGAGGAAGTTGTCATAATCTCGCAAGTGAAGAACTTTGCTCCAAGCTCCAATTGCCCAAGACGAAGCATCCACATCCATACAAAGTGCAATGGCTTAGTGACTCCGGCACCATCCAAGTCGAGCACTGAGTACAAGTCTCCTTCAAAATCGGCGCCTACGAAGACACCTTGGAGTGCAATGTCGTTCCAATGTCCGTTTGTCATCTTCTCCTTGGACGGCCATGGCAATTCGATAGAGGAGTCGTCCACAATGGGCGTACAAACAACTATGCTTCAAGATGAAAGGAAAGGAATTTGTGCTACGACCTATGTCTCCAAGCCAAGTGCTCGCCGACCAGCAAAAGACCCATCGTGGAGAGAATAGCGAGCGAGCGAACAACCAAAATGAGAGTGAGCATCACAAGCCCAAATTGAGCGCCTCCACGATGAGCGACAAGAAAAACTTAGTTCTCTTTGCCACCAAACGTGAGATGAGGGAAGTGTGTGAGAACCCATTGAGTGTCCTACACTATGTCCTATTGCGCAAGGACAAGGCACCACAAACTAACACCTCTCACAATCAACCCTTAGTGTTATCTTCTTTATTGCCGGAATTCCAAGATGTTTTCCCCAATGAGCTACCTCCAGGACTACCTCCACTCCGAGGCATTGAGCACCGCATAGACCTCATCCCCGGAGCACTGCTTCTAAACAAAGCTCCCTACCGTGTCAAACCCGAAGAAACCAAATAAATAGAAAGACAAGTAAAGCATCTCATAGACCATGGACATGTGCGTGAAAGTTTGAGCCCTTGTGTCGTACCGGTCATTCTTGTGCCAAAACGTGACAGTAGCTTTCACATGTGCTCCGATTGTAGACCTATCAATGCAATCACCGTTCGCTATAGATGTCCCTTCCACACCTAGATGATATGCGAGATGAACATAGTGGTGCCACTATATTTTCCAAAATTGATCTTAAGAGTGGTTACTATCAAATCCGCATACAAGAAGGTGATGAATGGAAAACCGCATTCAAAACCAAGTTTGGTTTGTATGAGTGGTTAGTCATGCTATGGGTATCTCGGAAGCAACGGGCACTTTTATGCGCCTTATGAATCATGCCTTTCGCCCTTACATTGGTATATTTGTCGTGGTCTACTTTGATGACATTCTTTTGTTTAGCAAATCTATCAAAGAGCATGTCACCCATGTCCGCACCGTTTTGCAAACTCTTAGAAAAGAGCGCCTCTATGCTAATATGGAGAAATGCCTTTTTGGTGTTGATACGCTCGTTTTCTTAGGTTTTGTTGTTTCTTCTAAGGGTGTTCATGTTGATGAGTCCAAGATCAATGCTATTAAGACTTGGCCACAACCAACAAACTTGCATCAAGTGCGTAGTTTCCTTGGCCTTGCGGGTTTCTATCATCGCTTTGTGAAGGATTTTCGCACCATTGCTTCGCCTTTGCATACTTTGAGCAAGAAGAATGCGCCTTTTGTTTGGGGACCATCCCAAGATACCACTTTCAATGAGCTTAAGAGCTTGCTTACTCATGCTCCCATGCTTGCCTTACCCAACTTTGACAAACCTTTTGAGATTCATTGCGATGCTAGTGGTAGTGGCATAGGGGGTGTGTTAACGAAAGAGAAGCGCCCCATAGCTTACTTTAGTGAGAAACTTTCCGGAGCGCAACTCAATTACCCCATCTATGACAAAGAGCTATATGCTTTAGTCCGCGTTTTGCATGAATGGGAACATTACCTTCGTCCCGATGAGTTTATCATTCATACCGATCATGAGACCCTCAAGTATCTTAAGGGTCAAACCAAGTTGAACAAGCGTCATGCTAAATGGAGTGAATTTATTGAGTCTTTTCCTTATGTCATCAAGTACATCAAGGGTAAAGAAGACATCATAGCAGATGCTCTTTCCCGCATATGCATGCTTGTTACACAACTTGAGTTAGATGTCATTGGCTTCGAGCATATCAAAGACTTGTATGAGCATGATGCAACTTTTGCTACTCCTTATGCCAAGTGTTTGTCGCATACATCTTGGGAACGCTATTACATCAAAGATGGCTATCTTATGAGAGATAACAAACTTTGCATCCCCGAGTCTTCTCTTCGTTTGTTGCTTTTGCAGGACTCTCATGGAGGAGGCTTAATGGTACATTTCGGACGCGACAAGACGTTCGCCACGCTCTCGAAGAACTACTTTTGGCCCAAGATGTTTCGGGACGTCAATCGTTTCACCAAGCGATGCTCTACATGTCGCAAAGCTAAGTCGAAAGCTCAATCTCATGGCCTCCATATGCCTCTACCAATTCCATACCAGCCATGGGAAGACATTAGCATGGACTTTGTACTTGGTTTGCCTAGGACTCGAAATGGGAACGATTCCATATTTGTCGTTGTGGACCGTTTCTCAAAAATGGCACATTTTTTCCTTGCAACAGGATAGACGATGCTTCACATGTTGCTAATCTCTTTTGTAGGGAAATATTGCGTCTACATGGTGTGCCAAAGACTATCGTCTCGGATCGCGACGTCAAGTTCTTGAGTTACTTTTCGAAGACCTTATGCGCCAAGCTCGGAATCAAGCTACTATTCTCCACGACATATCATCCACAAACCGATGGCCAAACGGAGGTGACAAACCGTATGCTCTCCACCCTTCTTCGCGTGCTAATCAAGAAGAACATCAAGGAGTGGGAAGAGTGCTTACCCATCGCCGAGTACGCCTACAACCGCGCAAGACATTTGACTACCGGCAACTCCCCCTTCGAGGTTGTCTACGGCTTCAACCCGTTGTCCCCATTGGACATTCTACCTCTACCACTACATGAGCGCACAAACATGGACGCGAGTGCCCGAGTCAACCACCTCAAGAAGATTCATGAAGATACAAGGCACACCATTGAGCTCCAAGTACAATGACTCGCGACCAAGCTCAACGTCAACAAGCAACACATGATATTCAACATTGGAGATCTTGTGTGGCTACACCTTCGCAAGGAACACTTCCCCAACAAACGCAAGTCCAAGCTTCTACCACGAGCCGATGGACCATTCAAGGTGCTTGCACACTACAACAACAATGCATACAAGATCGACATCCCACGTGACAAGTACTCCGTGAGCGACATCTTCAACGTCAAAGATCTCTCCCCGTACCATGGTGATGAGGATTTCGATCCGAGGTCGGATCTCTACCAAGGGAGGGGAGATGATGCGGAGCATCCCAAGGTCATCCCCATGGACCTACCATCGCCTCATCAAGTGGCTAGTGGACCCATGACTCGATCACGTGCAAGAGCTCTCGAGACCGAGATGACATCTCTCCTCTCACAATTCCACATCGATGACCATGAGACATGGCTACTACCTCAAATGGAGACATTGTGCATACTCAGGTATCAAGGAGTTAGCCATGGAGATACCAAGGAGCGAGGAGAATCCGAAGAGGAAGATGGACGTGAAGACGGAGAAGAAAAAGGGCTAAGTCAGCCGAAGCCCAGACGATCCGGACGGCCGTCCGGACGATCCGGCCTCCGCCCGGATGATCCGGACCCCAGCCCGGACGATCCGGATAATGTGCCCAACGACACCCGAGGCGTCATCATGGAGTTGGGTCATCCGGACCCAGGCCCTGATCATCCGGCCACGCCCGGACGTCCCGACCAGGTCCCGGACATCCGGTCCTCCCGCAGCTGCTCCAACACAGTCGGATCATCCAGACGCCGACCCGGATCATCCGGACCCCCGAAGCCCGGATCATCCGGACCATCTCCCGGATCATCCGGCCACCGCCTGCGTGCGTGACTTGGGCCGAGGCCCGTGTACCCGTTTCGTCCCCTCACTTACCCATTCGCCCCTTGGGCCATAAATAGACCTTCTACTCCCCATTTTTAGGGTTAGCAAATGTTTAGCTCATGTTTGTGAGAGAGCTTTGCTCATCCACTTGGTAGACTTCTCTATGGAGATTCGAGCCACCACCGGAGAAGATCCCCCAAGCGGATTCAAGACCCCTTTTAGGGAAGAACTCAAGACCTCCTCACGGAGAAGACCGGCTACCCTTGTATCGTCCCTGGTTGTCCGTGGATCGTGTATCTCTCCTTATGTACTTGAGGATCTAGCCCATGTGTGACTTATTCATGTCGGTTTGGTGATTCCTCTCGTGTTTCTTATTGTGGTTTCTCTCTGTTCTTCCCCGTGCTGATGAGGACATCAATACCATTGTTACACCCACAACCCCTGCTGCTATACATACTGGACCAATTACTAGAGCTCGCGCATGCCAATTGAATTATCAGGGCCTAGCTAAGACAATAAAGATGAACCTTGGAACAAGTTCAAGCATGGAGAAGATGGCATGCGCAAGGGGATCCAGAACGGAGTTACAAGTGATGATTTCAGGACTTTGAAGCCACCATAAAGAGTGCATGAAGCCTTGGACGAAATACACAAGATGCCACTTCATAAGTTTCGTCCAGAGGCTATTTTAGGTGCTGCGTCACCTTATTATTGGGCCAGGCCCATGTATTTTCGAAATACTTAAGTATAGGCTGTTTTTAGAGTCCGTATATGTGGGGAAACAATAGTTAGGGTTGCTTTCGGACCCCTCCTCCAAGGGCCACGAAACCCCCCATCTTCCTCCATATATACAGCCCTTAGGGCGTCGTTTAGACTTTGGGTTTTGTTTAGATTAAAAGTTTGCCATAGTTGCAACTTTGCGTACTTGGTTTGTGTCCAACGATCAGACCAAGACGTCACAGAACACCACCTTGATCAATAAAGCTTTCATCTTATATTCGCAATATCCAGATTGCAATCTCAGTTTGTTGCTTGTTCTTCATTTGCTCGCAGGAAACAGACCCTCGTGGTCGGGTTGATCTTGCTCCGGCGTGGTCAATAACCCCTAAGAAGTTGCTTTAGCGATTGCTAAGGCGCGACGTCTCGCACGTTCGTAGTCAGATCATCAAGGTCTACTCCCACAGAAACGATAGCCACCATCTCACCGAAACATCGGGACACCTTCGCCTCTATCAAGTGGTATCAGATTTCTAGGTTGCTCGGTGAGATTTTACAGTTTTTCGTAGTTTAGAACGAGTCTGTTCTTCATACCTAGAGTCCACGAAAAAGGCCAAAAAAGAAATTTAGGGCTAGTTCATCATATCCGAACCAATCTGAGCCTTTGCATAGTCTTTTCAGTATTTTGATTTGTTGAATTTGCGGTTGCATCGTCGTGTCTAGTTGCTGGTCTTAGAGTCTAGTCTTTTAGAGTTTTGAGTTCTGGTCATAAGTTGTCACGCCGCCGCCGCACCATCATCACCGCCCTTGCCATCTACCACCACCGCTTATCCATATACCATCACCAATCCGTATCCATATACCACCACCAATCCGTCTCCATATACCATCACCAATCCATATCCATATACCACCACCGCTACCATACCGTACCATCATATATCCACCACCAATCCGAGTTCCTTTCATATTAGGTTTGTTTTCGAGGTCCGTCTAATTTCGGATTCGTGTTTCCTTGCCTGAGTAGGTTTCGGAGACACCCGGGCAGTTTTTCTGAGTCTTTTGAGCCACGTGCCATCATAGTGATTTTTCGTGCCCATCCTGTCAGTTTGATGAGGGAAGAGTTTTGAGACACTTGCCATTACAGTGATTTTTCGCAAAAAAAAGAGGATCGCGAAAAAAAGAGGAGCGCCAAAAAAGAGCGAAAAAAGTTCCAGAGTGTGCTTTTCCCTTATTTACGTGCAGCGCCGTGATTTTTTTAGTGTTCTAGGCTCGCGTCTCTAGCACGGTCTAGCATAGGAGCAGCACAGTACCATCGTTGAGCGTTTATTCAACTTTGCATCTCTGAATTGATTATTGCTGACCCTTTTTGCTACCATATTAAAAGCATTCCCAGCTCCACATACATCTACGTCGTGCGTTTGACTCTCCCTGGTAATCGCTCTATCCAAGCTTTGAGAGTTTTGACTATGACGGTTGCCGATCACCGCCTGCTGCTGGGTAAGAACTGGTAAGAATTTGAGATTTGCTTGCCGGATTTGTGACATCCACCACCACCTCTTGTTAGTAGTCTGTAGGATCATATTCTTGTGTGTTTCTATTGCTGCTAACCATGGGAGGATCACAAGCCGACGAAACTGGCTGGGAGAACATGACGAATAGGGAGTTGCATGATAAATTTCAACAAATGATGAGTGGACAGGTGCAAGATGTGCTAAAAAGATTTGAAGAGGCCATGGAGAAGATAGATGGCATGGAGAAGACGTTCGAAACAAAGCTCGATATCAAGTTTAATGAATTGCTCGTGCGTCTTCCACCACCACCACCGGCTGCCCCTAACGCACCTCTACCACCACCACAACAACAACAACAACAACGTCGCTTTCCAAATCAAGTGGGACGAACACATCGCGTTCCCATTGACCCTGGGAAAAATTCTGGTGCCGTTGTTGATGCTTCTGCCGCTCCTGCCACTACTGTAGAGGTGGAGGACCATTACGAGGATGAGGTTGACCAAAATCAGAACTACGTGCAACTACCAGCACCACCACCACCAGGGTATCCTCATGCATATCATCGCAATGGTAGGGCTACACCACCACCTGAGGTACATGACCATCTTCCTAAACTAAAATTGAATATTTCACCATTTGATGGTAGATATGTTCCTGATATATATATCTTACTTGGGAGTTAGAAACTGAACAATGATTTACATGTTTACAATATCCTGAGGAGAGACGTGTTCCTGCTGCTGTTTGTGCTTTCACTAGCTTTGCATGTGTTTGGTGGTCTGAACATTGTAGATTATATCTAATTCCAACTACTTGGGATGCTTTGGCAACTGCTATGCGTACTCGTTGGGTTCCACCATATTATCAACGTGAATTACTTCAAAAATTGCAGCGTTTAAGACAAGGAAACAATTTTGTAGTTGAATATTATCAGGAATTACAAACTGGCATGATTAGATGTGGTATTGTTGAGGAGAATGAAGCTATGCTTGCATGTTTTATGGGTGGATTGAATAGAGAGATTTAGACCATTCTAAAGTATAAGGAGTATAATAATATCACTCGTTTATTCCATCTTGCTTGTAAATCTGAACGTGAAGTGCAGGATCGACAGGCATTGGCGCGAACTAACTTTTCTACAGGTCAATCTTCGTCACGGACACCATGTGCATCCTCTAATTCCACTCCACCAGCACCTCCATCAGGTGCCACCTCGAGCCGTGATACAAGAAAGCAGGCACAACCACCACTATCTGCCAAGCGCACACCTGCCGGACCTGTGCAGAGCTCTTCTTCTTCCATGGCATCAACAGGGCACACAAGTGATATTATTTGTCGTCGTTGTAAGGGAAGAGGACATTTTGCGAGAGAATGCCAATCTCAGCGTGTGATGATTGCTACTGAGGATGGTGGGTATGAGTCCGCTAGTGACTATGATGCGGAGACTTTGGCTCTTATTACACATGAGGAACACGGTTGATGCGGAGCATCCCAAGGTCATCCCCATGGACCTACCTACATCTCCCACAACACCACTTGGACCAATGACAAGAGCTCGTGCGAGAGCCATTGAGAACGAGGTTAACTCTCTCCTTGTTGAACTTCGCTTTTATCCACTTGAGTCATGGCTACTACCTCAAACAAAGATGCTTTGTGTGCTTAGGTACCATGTAAGCAACCACGGAGAAGTCACGATGCGAGAAGGACATCAAGAGCATGAATAACATCATCCCAGCTCAGAAGTCCCAGAACAACCGCCCATGCACCGCCCAACTACCGCCTGGGCGGTACAACCGCTCGACCACCGGTCCACTACCGGTTAAGCTTCTGACATCAAGAGGTGCAAGGCTGGTACAGCACCGGTTTATCCCTACAACAATCACCTGACCGGTACAACCGTCCTAGGCACCGGTACAACCGCTAAGCACATCCGGAAACGCCTCCTGGAACCAGTACCTGAGCTCCCAGCGGTACAACCGCCCCCATGACCTGTACAACCGCCCTGCCTACGCGCAGCGACAGGGGTTTCACCCCATGTATCCCCCAACTTACCCCTTGGACTATATATACTTGTCCCTTAGCTCCGTACTAGGGTTAGCATAGTATTAGCTCATATTTTGTGTGAGAGCTTTGCTCATCCACTTGGTTACCTTCTCCTCGGAGATTCGAGCCTCCACCGGAGAAGATCCCCCAAGCGGATTCAAGACCACTCTTTAGGGAAGAACATCAAGACCTCCTCACGGATAAGAACAGGTTACCCTTATGTATCGTCCCTAGTTGATCATGGATCGTGTATCTTACTTTATGTACTCGAGGATCTAGCCCATGTGTGACTTGTTCTTGTTAGTTTGAGTGTTCCTCTCGTGTTCCCCCTTGTGTTTTCCCTCGTTCCCCTCTTTGTGTTCCTCGTGTTCTTCACGGGATCCGCTCCTTTCATGAAAGATCGGCCGATTAGGGTTCCACCCTACATCATCTTGGTATCAGAGCCACGTTGATCACGATTTCAGAGCCTCCCCGTTGTGTTTCTAGCCTTGTTTTGTTGTTTTCGTCCTAATTTGAAAATTCCCCACCAAATGGCCCCAATTTTTTTGTGATTTGTTGGTGTGTTGATGTTTTGTTGGATTTGATCCGTGGATTTGCTTGGTTTCAAGTGGATCTAGCATCTTACCATTTTTCTCCACCTTCCGTCCATGAAATCGCTCGAATTTTGACCTCGAAATCATCCTTTTCCGCCCCAAAAACCACCCCGATCCAGATCTTGCAATCTTCCCGACCCCAGCGGTACTACCGTCCCCACGAGCGGAACTACCGCTAAAGTACCAAGCGGTACTACCGCCTACACAAGTGGTACTACCGCCCCACCCAGTTTCAGTTGAAACCGATTGGCATCTTCGCCTCCACCACTTATACACCATCACCACTTCCGCATACTACCACCATTGTGCCCGTTTCGCACTCCGACACGTGTTTCCACTTCGAGGTTTGAGAATTTGAGTTGCGGTAACGTATCCTTTTGTGTTTTGGCTATTTAGGTACGGTTCGACATCGACATCACCGCCACTCATCTTCGCCACAGACGCGTCATCAACAACGACAACCTCGACTATAACTTGGTATTCGTGCCACCATTTTGACACCATACCAAAGCAAGAACGGTAAATTCATCTTGGTAACATAATACATCATTCTTGCCATTACATTGATAGCCATCATAGCCTTACTCCTTTGTGTTACTTACCCATCAAGACTAGCCTTTGAGTATTGCCGGCAACGAGACTTGTGCACATTAGTGATCATACTCCCCATAGCATACATACATCATTGTTGCATATATTGGTATCATCTCTTGTGTCAGAAAGTTGTCGTTGCATACTCATTTGCTATCTTGGTTCGTCAAGCATTGCATGAGAAAAGAGATCAAACATCAAAGAGCCAAACAAGCTTTTAAGCAAAGAGGAAAGATAAGCAAAGAGCTTTTAAGCAAGAACCATAGCATCATACAACATTAAGATTTTCATACTCGATCATCTTGGATCATATCATAGCAACACCTTGCATACAGCATACTTGGGATAGAAGTCGTTGCATTTTTGCTAAGTAGGTTGTGCACAAGTTCTTGTATCCGCCTATTGTGAAATCGTGCTAGTGTCTCTTTAGTGTTGTGCAACAAGAGCATTTTTGTGGATTCCACATTTTGGCTCACCCTTGGTTGCACAACCCCACTTATCTTTTTGCGTGTGTGTTTCCGTGTACCTTATATGCTTGGTCTACTTGTTACATTGCATCTTGCGGATCTTTTCCAACATTACTGAAGCTCACTTACAATTGCATCAAATTTTTGTGCCACCATCCTAACAAACCTCCACCAAAAGCTTTTATGTAACATCCCAAATTTTCAATTTGGAATGTTATACATTAGATCATCATTAAATATCATAATTTATTTGCTTTGGTTTTGATCCTAAAAATTCTACGCAACTCAAGGACCCACGGAGAGAGTTGGGGATTTCGTTATTTTCATATTTGAGTTTTCTCAAATTTTGAGAATAGGATCATTTGATTTTAGTTATTTTATCATCAATTATTTCTATTACAAAAATATGAGACAGGGAATAAAATGACTTTCCCAAAATAAAGAAATATTGAGGATTTAATAATAAGATCAAATAAGATTTTATTTCGGAGTTTTTCGATATTTTATTTGAATTTAGGAAAAATGTGCGTTTTTCAAAATTGCTTTTAGGCCCCAAATAAATGTTCACCTTGTGTGGCTTCATTTTAGAAGCCGGGGAAAATTTATTTCGGGATTTTTGGAGTCCGTTTAGTATTTCTTTTATTTGTTTTTCTGCGCGGGATAATTAAAAAAAACGCGAACCGACTTCGGGCCGTACCCGAGCGGGACTCCGTTCGGGGGCAGCCTTTAAATAGCGCCGCCCCGAGCCGCCCCAGCCCATCAGCGCCGCCGCCAGCCCACCCGTGCCCGAAACCCTAACCCTAGCCGCGCGGCGGCGCCGCCGCCGGAGCCCCGCCGGAGCCTCGCCGGAGTTGCTGGGTAGTTTTTTTTAGACGCCGGTTTTTTTTCCCGAAAAACCGTTCGGTTTTTCTGACGGTTTTGTTCGTTTTTTTAGTTTCGGTTTTTTTAATAGATCGGTATTTCCGATTTATTTAATTAGCGAGCGTTCGTTCGTTCTAGTGAACGTTCGTCGTTTTTCTTTTTTCGGATTAAATCCGCGATTTTTCTGATCGCGATTCCTGATCCGATTTTCGTTTTAGTATAACGTTTCGCTCGTTTATCGGAATCAGGCGATTCAAGCGCCTGGAGTTTCTTCTCGAAACCCTCTATCCGTTTAACCAACTTAAACAAGTTTTTGCCTCTGTAAAAATTGCCCTAGATCCAGAATAGTAAACAAAGCCTGTTTCTTTTGCCGTTTGACTTTCGTTGCTTCGTTTGATTTGATTCTTTTTGCCAACCAGAGTTCTTAAGTTGAACCTTCTGGTTAGATCTCTTATTTGAGTTTTACCTGTGCATTAGTTGAGTACTTATTGTATGCTTGTTTGTTTGTCTGCGATAGAATACCCTGAGTGCGCCGCCTGTTACTTCGAATCTCTAGGTTTCGCGGATCATCAGCAAGGCAAGTAACACTTTGATCATACCTCCTACTACCCAGTTTTATTGCATTAGATCAATCCTCAAACATTGCATGATTAGGATCTAATTAAATTGTGGGTTTGGGAAGTAGTTGAGGTAGTACCCATTACCTGTTGTATTATCAAACCTTTGGGAGTTACTCTATGTTTGCCTACTATGCCATGCTATGCTATAAGACATGGATTGGGTGAGTGATATCCATGACAGATGTGAGTTTGTTAATTAATGGTTTATCTAAGGTGGCAACTTAAATACACATCTGGGTGGATTGAGGTAACTGGGTATTCCAGGATTGCCTGTTTTTCTTTATGGACCGCCACCCAGGCCCAAAGGGATCATGAGATTTTTCATACTAGAAACTTCCGTGTGTAGCCAGAAGCTATTATGGGCTCTAGCATAGTTGATTAAGTCGTGCGAAATCTTACAGGGTGGACTAGCAGATGTAGGGGAAAGTAGGTGTAACGGTCCATCCATCGTAAGGTGCTAGCGCTTCTGAAAGACTATGTCTCGGTCATCCGTTTCTCAAACACCGTGTAGTGCGAGAAACCAAACGGAGGCGATCGAGTCTTGTGGGGAAAAGTGCGCAAACCTCTGAAGAGTGTATAAACTAGTCATGGTTAGTCGTGTCCCCGGTTATGGACGTTTTGAGTATCTAGTACTTGGATTATCATGTGAATCTCAACATGTTACTCTAAAATTTAATTTTGATGGGTTTTGTTTAATGATGATGCTTAATTGGGATTGAGAATGCTGTCAACCATTCTCAATGTTTAACAACTACCAGGATAGTTAAATAAAATTTATTCCTTTGCAGTAGGGAAAAATTGGCTTTACACAAAACTGTAACAATAGAGCTTTCCACCAGCCAAATATGCATATAGTATAGCTGTTTCATTCCATTACTCTCTATGTGTTACTTTGCCAGCATATTCCATGTGCTGACCCGTTTCGGGCTGCAACGTTAATGTTGCAGACTTTTAGACGACGATTAAGGCGTTTTAGGTCTTGGTTCTATACTCAGTGATGCCGTTGGAGTTGATGGACTCACTAATCTTCCAAGCCTTCCGCTGTTATCGTCATTAGATGGCCTTAAGACATATTTATTGTAATAAGCTCTCTTTTGAGACACTTGATGTAATAAGTGTGTGATTGCTACTCTGTTATAAATCCTTCAAGTACTGTGTGGTGTCAGCATTATTGATCCAGGGATGACACCTGAGCACAGAGATCAGACTGTTTGAGGTCTCGTCGCTACAAAGATGGTATCAGAGCACACGCTAACTGTAGGACACGACCACTAAGCTAAAGACCTAGATCACTATTCACTCTCTTCTCTTCTGACCTCTCACCTTTTCTACTCTTTAGGATGGCGGATGCAAGGAACAAGTTCACGCAACCGGATGAAGATACACCCTTTGGACGTCACCTGAAGGAAGTCACTAGATACCTGAATATAGGAGTACCAAGCTTCACCGGAACCTACAACGCCACCTTACCTGAAGAAGAGCACTGGATGATTCAAGTTCAAGTTCCAGGAAGGACGTTCATGCCAGTCACTGAGCCCATAGAGTTTTCTTTTGATGCACCAACTTGGAGTCTAGGAAAGAGCATGGCAACTCACATCGCCATGGGACGCATTGGAGAAGTCTACCGCAATGATCTCAAGGATACTATCTACCAGATTTGTGTGCGCCGAGATGAACACTGGGAGATGATCAGCACCAGAAAGGATAGATCAATTGCAGCTTTTATCCAGGAATTAAACCAGCACATTCGACGTCAGGAGAACCAGATGTGCGCCGACATGATAGACCTGAAGAAGGCAAGGACAAGAATCAAGGAACTGGAGGAAGAACTCAAGGCTACACGTGAAGATTATGAAGAAGAAATTGAAGTATTAGTGGATAAGAATGCCGACCTAACAATGAAGATTGGAATATTTATCGGAGGCCCTACACCAGTAGATGAAGACGAAGAACCCAAGGAGATTCGGCCGGAAGACTACATCATCATCGACGACACCGACTCGGACCCAGATGATAGCGATGATGACTATGTTGATGAAGCCGGAGCAGATATCATGGAGTCTGCAACCGAAGAATATTTCTAGTAGACCACCTCATCAGTAGTAGTAGTCCACCATGTAAATACAGTAGTCTGAGCACTTTTGCGATAGTTAGATCGATTGTATGCCCTTGTTTGATTGAATGAAATGAATTGTTTGCTTTTGCCTCATGTGCATATGGGTAGTGTTTTCTCTTTAGACCCCCTCTATTCTTAAATCTCATCTTTTCTAAACCCTCAAATGCCTCCGAGACGTGACCCCGGATTTACCTTCCCACCGGAGCTCACCCAGTTGATCCAGCAGCAGAACACATTGATGCAGTTGCTAGTCCAGAATTAGAATCAGGGGAACAACAACAACAACCCACCACCAACACCATCACCTGTTGATCACTTAGCCCATTTTCTTAGGCTGAATCCGCCGGTGTTTTCCAGTAGCACCGAGCCGATAGTAGCAGATGATTGGCTCCGCAAGACAGCTAGAGAGTTGATCACAGCAGGATGCACAGATGCGGAGAAGGGGAAGTTTGCCGCACATCAGCTTGAAGGACCCGCAGCATCATGGTGGGAGAATTTCATAGCCACTTTCCCTGTCGACACTGTCACATGGGACCAGTTTCAGCAGGCTTTTCGAACTGCCCATGTTTCAGCAGGAGCTATGGCCTTGAAGAAGCAAGAGTTTCGCAACTTGCGCCAAGGAGGACGGACAGTTGGCCAGTATGTGGAGGGCTTTAGTAAATTAGCACGTTATGCCCCAGATGACGTTGCTATGGATGCAGCTAAGCAGGAGAAGTTTCTGGAAGGACTGAATGATGAGTTGAGCAAGCAGTTGATGGTAGCAACCTTCAACAACTACCAGGAGTTGGTAGATCGTGCTCTTATGATTGAAGGGAAGCGGCAGCAAATTGAAAATCGCAAGAGGAAGTTTGCACAAGGAAAGTACAATTCAGGAGCTCAGCAGAAGCCATGTTTTACCCCTAGATCGGGAGGACATTTTCAGCATACCCATGGAGGAGGTAGCTCGCACAACCACAATGGAACCAAGAATGGTAATGGTAATGGAGGAAGCAACGGCCAGAACCGTACCAACCCATCAACCCTAGCCAAGAAAGACCTGAGCCAAGTCACTTGCTTTAAGTGTCAAAAGACCGGACATTATGCCAATGAATGTCCTGAAGGCCAGAATGGCAATGGAAGCTCTGGGAAGAAGCCGAACCCTTTCAACAGGGGACAGGTGAACCACGTTAACGTGGAGGAGGTTGAAGAGCAGCCGGACGCAGTAATCGATAAGTTTTTGGTTAAGTCATTTACTGCACTCATTCTTTTTGATACTGGTGCATCGCATTCATACATATCAAGGGGATTTGTGGATGAGTATAACTTGCCCACTAAGGTTCTTAGAACACCTATGCTAGTAAGCTCACCAGGAGCGGAGTATATGGCCAGTCAAGGATGTTTCCAAGTGCCATTAAGTATAGGAAGGCATATTTTCCCAACGGATTTAATTATTCTGGAATCCCAAGGTTTGGATGTAATTCTCGGTATGGATTGGTTGTCGATGTATGGGGGAAACATCGATTGCGCTAGTAAGACAATTTTTCTTACGACGCCAGAAGGAAGAAGGATCAAGTATGTATTCCGGCATGCGCCAAATAGGACACAAGTAAATTCCTTATCAGGAGTTGTACAGGAGGAAGTACCAGTGGTAAGGGATTTCCCTGACGTATTTTCCAAAGAGTTGCCAGGCATGCCACCGGATAGAGATATTGAGTTTTTGATTGAGCTATTGCCAGGCATAGGGCCAATATCAAAGAGACCATACAGGATGCCCACAAAGGATTTGGTGGAGATTAAGAAGCAGATTAAGGAGTTACTGGATAAAGGATATATTCGCCCAAGTTCGTCGCCTTGGGGATCACCAGTACTTCTAGTGGAGAAAAGGATGGATCGTTAAGGATGGTTGTTGATTATCGTGGGTTGAATGAAGTAACGATCAAGAACAAGTACCCACTACCAATGATCAATGATCTGTTTGATCGATTGCAAGGAGCTAAGGTATTTTCCAAGATCGATTTGCAATCAGGGTACCATCAATTGAAGATTCGAGAGCAAGACATACCTAAGACAGCTTTTACCACCAGGTATGGGCTGTACGAGTATACCGTTATGTCTTTGGTCTGACTAACGCACCTGCCTATTTTATGAACATGATGAACAAAGTGTTTATGGAGTTCTTGGATAAGTTCGTCGTGGTGTTCATTGATGATATTCTGGTTTACTCGAAGAATGAAGAGGAGCATAAGGAACATTTGCGTTTGGTTCTTGGAAAGCTCAGAGAACATCAACTATATGCCAAGTTTAGTAAATGTGAGTTTTGGTTGAAGGAAGTAGGATTCCTCGGACACGTTATATCCGGAGAAGGAATAGCAGTTGATCCCACTAAATTTGATATCGTGACCAAGTGGGAGGCACCAACAACAGTTGGAGAGATCCGGAGTTTCCTTGGACTCGCAGGATACTACCGGAGATTTATCGAGAATTTCTCCAAAATTGCAAAACCTATGACGGAGTTGTTAAAGAAGGATATCAAGTTCACATGGACTGAGGAGTGTGAGGCTAGTTTCTAGGAGTTGAAGAAACGCTTGGTTACTTCACCAGTGTTGGTTTTGCCAGACCAGACCAAGGATTATGAGGTGTATTGCGACGTTTCACGACGAGGACTTGGAGCAGTGCTTATGCAGGAAGGGAGAGTTGTTTCATATGCCTCACGACAACTGAAACCCCACGAATTGAATTATGCCACGCATGATTTGGAGTTAGCAGCCGTAGTGCATGCATTGAGAACATGGAGACATTTCCTCATTGGAAATCATTGCGAAGTGTACACGGATCACAAGAGTTTGGTATACATTTTCACGCAGAAGGAGTTAAACCTCAGACAAAGGAGATGGTTGGATCTCATCAAGGATTATGATATGAGATTGCATTACCATCCCGGAAAGGCTAATGTAGTAGCTGACACATTGAGCCGTAAGAGCCATGTCAATACACTAATGACGGGAGAAATACCAAAGGTGTTAGCCGAGGATCTTCGTGATCCAACAATGAAGCTTTAACGACTCCAACACCAACTACATGACCTTCTACTTCCAACATCGACAAGTGAACTTCCAAGAAAACTTCGTCAACTACAAGCCATCCTCCTACGAGCAACTTCAAGCCGATAGCTTCATCATCATCAACCCCAATCGATGAGATCGTCAAGACGAGTTCCTTCAAGTGTTTCACTTGCGGAGGCCGAGGCCACAAGTCCTACGAGTGCACCAACAAGCGAACCATGGTCTTAAACGACGATGGCACTTATGACTCCATGAGTGAAGGCGAAATGGAAGCCCTTGAGCAAGTTGCCATGCACCGCCAAGTGAACATAGAAGAAGAACAAGTCTTTTGCGATGAAGACTCAAGCCCCGCACTTGTTGTCTCCAAAGTCTTGACTCTCCAACATCACCAAGAAGAAGACCAACGATGCCACATATTCCACACCAAGGCCGGCATCAATGGACGATCCGTCATGGTCATCATCGATGGAGGGAGTTGTCATAATCTCGCAAGTGAAGAACTTTGCTCCAAGCTCAAATTTCCCAAGACGAAGCATCAACATCCATACAAAGTGCAATGGCTTAGTGACTCCGTCACCATCCAAGTCGAGCACTGAGTACAAGTCTCCTTCAAAATCGGCGCCTACAAAGACACCTTGGAGTGCGACGTCATTCCTATGACCGTTTGTCATCTTCTCCTTGGAAGGCCATGGCAATTCGATAGAGGAGTCGTCCACAACGGCCGAACGAACCACTACATCTTCAAGATGAAGGGCAAGGAGTACGTCCTCCGTCCATTGTCGCCAAGTCAAGTGATCGCCGACAAGCAAGCCACCCATAGTGGAGATCATAGTGAGAGAGCGAGCCACCAAAAAGAGAGTGAGTGCCACAAGCCAAAATCGAGTGCCTCCACGATGAGCGAAAATAAGAACCTAGTTCTATTTGCTACCAAACGTGAGATAAGAGAAGTATGTAAGAACCCATGTAGTGTCCTACACTACGTCCTCCTATGCAAGGACAATGCACCACAAACTAACACTTCTCACACTCTTCCTCTACTGTTGTCTTCTCTTTTGCAGGAATTTCAAGATGTTTTCCCCGATGAGCTACCTCCGGGTCTACCTCCTCTACGAGGCATTGAGCACCGAATCGACCTCATCCCCGGAGCACCTCTTCCGAACAAAGCTCCATACCGTGTCAACCCCGACGAAACAAAAGAAATACAAAGGCAAGTAAAGCATCTCATAGACCACGGACATGTGCATGAAAGTTTGAGCCCTTGTGCCGTTCCGGTCATTCTTGTGCCAAAACGTGATGGTAGTTTTCACATGTGCTCCGATTGTAGACATATCAATGTTATCACCATTCGCTATAGGTATCCCATTCCACACCTAGATGATACGCTTGATGAGCTTAGCGGTGCCACTATATTTTCCAAAATTGGTCTTAAGAGTGGTTACTATCAAATCCTCCTTCAAAACCAAGTTTGGTTTGTATGAGTGGTTACTGATGCCTATGGGTCTTTCGGAAGCATCTGGCACTTTCATGCGCCGTATGAATCATGTCTTTCACCCTTACATTGGTATATTTGTTGTGGTCTACTTTGATGACATTCTTGTGTTTAGAAAATCTATCAAAGAGCATGTCACCCATGTCTGCACCGTTTTGCAAACTCTTAGAAAAGGGCACCTCTATGCTAATATGGAGAAATGCTTTTTTGGTGTTGATAAACTCGTTTTCTTGGGTTTTGTTGTTTCTTCTAAGGGTGTTCATGTTGATGAGTCCAAGATCAATGCTATTAAGACTTGGCCACAACCAACCAACTTGCATCAAGTGGGTAGTTTTCTTGGCCTTGCCGGTTTCTATCGTTGCTTTCTGAAGGATTTTAGCACCATTGCTTCACCTTTGCATGCTTTGAGCAAGAAGAATGCGCCTTTTGTTTAGGGACCATCCCAAGATACCGCATTCAATGAGCTTAAGAATTTTCTTACTCATGCTCCCGTGCTTGCTTTACCCAACTTCGACAAGCCTTTTGAGATCCATAGCGATGCTAGTGGTAATGGCATAGGAGGTGTGTTAACGCAAGAGAAGTGCCCCATAGCTTACTTTAGTGAGAAACTCTCCGAAGCGCAACTCAATTACCCCATCTATGACAAAGAGCTATATGCTTCAGTCTGTGTTTTGCATGGATGGAAACATTACCTTCGTCCCCATGTGTTTATCATTCATACCGATCATGAGACCCTCAAGTATCTTAAGGTCAAACCAAGTTGAACAAGCGTCATGCTAAATGGAGTGAATATATCGAGTCTTTTCCTTATGTCATCAAGTACATCAAGGGTAAAGAAAACATCGTAGCGGATGCTCTTTCCCGCATATGCATGCTTGTCACGCAACTTGAGTTAGATGTCATTGGCTTCGAGCATATCAAAGACTTGTATGAGCATGATGCAACTTTTGCTACTCCTTATGCCAAGTGTTTGTCGAATACATCTTGGGAACGCTATTACATCAAAGATGGCTATCTTATGAGAGCTAACAAACTTTGCATCCCCGAGTCGTCTCTTCTTTTGTTGCTTTTGCAGGAATTGCATGGAGGAGGCTTAATGGGACATTTCAGACGCGACAAGACGTTCGCCATGCTCTCGAAGAACTACTTTTGGCCCAAGATGTTTCAGGACGTCAATCGTTTCACCAACCGATGTTCTACATGTTGCAAAGCTAAGTCCAAAGCTCAATCTCATGGCCTCTATATGCCTCTGCCAATTCCATACCAACCATGGGAAGACATTAGCATGGACTTTTTACTTGGTTTTCTTAGGACTCGAAATGGGAAATATTCCATATTTGTCGTTGTGGACCATTTCTCAAAAATGGCACATTTTATTCCTTGCAACAAGATAGACGATGCTTCACATGTTGCTAATCTCTTTTGTAGGGAAATATTGTGTCTCCATGGTGTGCAAAAGACCATCGTCTCGGACCGTGATGTCAAGTTCCTTAGCTACTTTTGGAAGACCCTATGTGCCAAGCTCGGAATCAAGCTACTCTTCTCCACGGCGTACCATCCTCAAACCGACAGCCAAACGGAGGTGACAAACCGCACACTCTCTGCTCTACTTTGAGTACTCATCAAGAAGAACATCAAGGAGTGGGAGGAGTGTCTACCCATCGTCGAGTTCGCCTACAACCGAGCAAGACACTCAACAACCGGCAAGTCCCCTTTCAAAGTCATCTACAGATTCAACCCTTTGTCACCATTGGATATTCTACCTCTACCACTCCAAGAGCGAATCAATTTGGATGAATGTGCACGAGCGACCCATCTCAAGAAGGTGCATGAAGATACAAGAAACACCATCGAGCGCCAAGTACAACGCCTTGCGACCAAGCTCAACGTCAACAAGCACCCTATGATATTCAACATTGGAGACCTCGTGTGGCTACACCTTCACAAGGACCGCTTTCCCCAAGAACGCAAGTCCAAACTTCGACCACGAGTGGACGGGCCCTTCAAGGTGCTCGCACGCTACAACGACAACGCTTACAAGATCGACCTCCCCCGCGACAAGTACGACGTGAGCGATATCTTCAATGTCAAGGACCTCTCGCCTTTCCATGGTGATGAATAATTCGATCCGAGGACGGATCTTCCCCAAGGGAGGGGAGATGATGCGGAGCATCCCAAGGTCATTCCAATGGACCTACCTACATCTACCATGACACCACTTGGACCAATGACAAGAGCCTGTGCGACCGCCATTGAGAACGAGGTCAACTCTCTCCTTGTTGAACTTCCCTTTTACCCACTTGAGACATGGCTACTACCGCAAACAGAGATGCTTTGTGTGCTTAGGTACCATGTAAGAAACCAAGGAGAAGTCACGATGCGAGAAGGACATCAAGAGCATGAAGAACATCATCCCATCTCAGAAGTCCCGGAACAGCTACCCATGCACCGCCCAACTACCGCCTGGGCGGTACAACCGCTCGACCACCGGTCGACTACCGGTCAAGCTTCTGACATCAAGCGGTGCAAGGCCGGTACAACACCGGTTTATCCCTGCAACAGCCACTTGACCGGTACAACCGCCGAGCACATCCGAAAACGCCTCCAGGAACCAGTACCTGAGACCCCAGCGGTACAACCGCCCCCATGACCTATACAACCGCCCTGCCTACGCGCAGCGACAGGGGTTTCACCCCATGTATCCCCCCAACTTACCCCTTGGACTATATATACTTGTCCCTTAGCTCCCTACTAGGGTTAGCAAAGGATTAGCTCATATTTTGTGTGTGAGCTTTGCTCATCCACTTGGTTACCTTCTCCTCGGAGATTCGAGCCTCCACCGGAGAAGATCCCCCAAGCGGATTCAAAGACCCCTATTTAGGGAAGAACATCAAGACCTCCTCATGGAGAAGAACCGGTTACCCTTTTGTATCGTCCCTAGTTGATCGTGGATCGTGTATCTTACTTTATGTACTGAAGGATCTAGCCCATGTGTGACTTGTTCTTGTTAGTTTGAGTGTTCCTCTCGTGTTCCCCCTTGTGTTTTCCCTCGTTCCCCTCTTTGTGTTCCTCGTGTTCTTCGTGGGATCCGCTCCTTTCGTGAAAGATCGGCCGATTAGGATTCCACCCTACATCAGCAGTGGAGAGGATTCTACTGAAGATGCTGACAGGTATGAATGTTTAGTTGCTCAACGTGTTCTGAGTGTGCAGGTTACACAAGCTGAGCAAAATCAGAGGCATAATTTGTTCCATACAAAGGGAGATGTGAAGGAACGTTCTATTCGCGTCATCATAGATGGAGGGAGCTGCAATAACTTGGCTAGCATGGAGATGGTGGAGAAGCCACATCCACATCCTTACTACATCCAATGGTTCAACAACAGCGGCAAGGTTAAGGTGACACGTACTGTTCGTGTGCATTTTAGTATCTCTACATATGTTCATTATGTTGATTGTGATGTGGTACCTATGCAAGCATGTTCCTTATTACAGGGTAGACCATGGCAATTTGATAAAAATTCTATACACCATGGTAGAAACAATTAGTATACTCTTGTTCATAAGGATAAAAATATTACTTTGCTTCCTATGACTCCTGATTCCATTTTGAAAGATGATACTAATAGAGCTAATAATGCAAAACAGGAGAAAAATAAAAGTGAAAATCAGATTGTGGCAAAAGAATTTGAGCAACAAATGCAGCCTAATAATAAACCATCTAGTGCTGCTTCTGAAATTAAATTGAAAAGTGCATGTTTACTTGCCACCAAATCTGATATTGATGATTTAGATTTTAGCAAATCTGTTTGCTATGCTTTTGTGTGCAAAGAGGCATTATTTTCATTCGAGGACATGCCTTCCTCTTTGCCTCCTGCTGTCACTAACATTTTGCAGGAGCTCGCTGACGTCTTGCCACAAGACGTGCCACCAGGATTATGACCTATTCGGGGGATTGAGCACCAAATTGACTTACTTCCTGGTGCATCATTACCCAACCATGCACCATACCGTACCAATCCAGAGGAGACGAAGGAGATTATGCGTCAAGTACAAGAACTGCTCGCAAAGGTTATATGCGTGAATCCCTTAGTCCTTGTGCTGTTCCTATCATTCTAGTGCCAAAAAAGGATGGTATGTTGCGTATGTGCGTTGATTGTAGAGGCATTAATAATATTACTATTCGTTATCGTCATCCTATTCCTAGGCTGGATGATATGCTTGATGAATTGAGTGGCTCTACAATATTCTCCAAAGTTTATTTGCATAGTGGATACCATCAAATTCGTATGAAATTGGGAGATGAATGGAAAACAGCATTTAAAACTAAGTTTGGATTATATGAGTGGTTAGTCATGCCTTTTGGGTTAACTAATGCACCTAGTACTTTCATGAGGTTAATGAACGAAGTTTTACGTGCTTTCATTGGACGATTTGTGGTAGTTTACTTTGATGACATATTGATTTATATCAAATCTTTGGAGGAACATTTGGAACATTTACGTGTTGTTTTTATTGCTCTACGTGATGCACGTTTGTTTGGTAACCTTGGAAAGTGCACATTTTGCACCGACCGAGTATCTTTTCTTGGCTATGTTGTTACTCCACAGGGAATTGAAGTTGATAAAGCCAAGATTGAAGCTATTGATAGTTGCCGCAGCCCAAAATAGTCACACAAGTGAGGAGTTTCCTTGGCCTTGCTGGTTTCTATAGGCGTTTTGTGAGAGATTTCAGCACCATTGCTGCACCTCTCAACGAGCTTACAAAGAAGGATGTGCCTTTTGTTTGGGGTACCGCACAGGAAGAAGCCTTCACGGTATTGAAAGATAAGTTGACACAAGCTCCTTTACTCCATCTTCCTGATTTTAATTAGTCTTTTGAGCTTGAATGTGATGCTAGTGGAATTGGATTAGGAGGTGTGTTATTACAAGATGGCAAACCTGTTGCATACTTTTCTGAAAAATTGAGTGGGCCTAGTCTGAACTATTCTACTTATGATAAAGAATTATATGCTCTTGTTCGGACCTTAGAAACATGGCAACATTATTTATGGCCAAAGGAATTTGTTATACATTCTGATCATGAATCTTTGAAACACATTAGAAGTCAAGCAAAACTAAACCGTAGACATGCTAAATGGGTTGAATTCATTGAGACTTTCCCTTATGTCATTAAACACAAGAAGGGTAAAGAAAATGTTATTGCTGATGCATTGTCTCGTCGTTATACTATGCTTTCACAACTTGACTTTAAAATATTTGGTTTGGAGACCATCAAAGATCAATATGTGCATGATGCTGAATTTAAAGATGTATTGCAGAATTGTAAGGAAGGGAGGACTTGGAACAAGTTCGTTCTTGATGATGGATTTGTGTTTCGTGCTAACAAGCTATGCATTCCAGCTAGCTCCGTTCGTCTTTTGTTGTTGCAAGAGGCGCATGGAGGAGGATTAATGGGACACTTTGGCGTCAATAAGATGGAGGATATACTTGCTACACATTTCTGTTGGCCAAAGATGAGACGGGATGTGGAGCGTTTTGTTGCTCGCTGCACTACATGTCAAAAAGCTAAGTCACGACTCAATCCTCATGGCTTATATATGCCTTTGCATGTATCTAGTGTTCCTTGGGAGGATATATCTATGGACTTTGTTTTAGGTTTACCTCAAACAAAGAAGGGGAGGGATAGCATATTTGTTGTCGTGGATAGGTTCTCGAAAATGGCACACTTTATACCATGTCATAAAAGCGATGATGCTGTTAATGTTGCTGATTTGTTCTTTCATGAAATTATTCACTTGCATGGTGTGGCAAATACTATTGTTTTAGATCATGATACTAAATTTCTTAGCCACTTTTGGCGATGTTTATGGGCTAAGTTGGGGACTAAACTATTTTTTAGTACTACTTGTCACCACCAAACTGATGGACAAACTGAAGTAGTCAATAGAACATTGTCTACTATGCTTAGGGCTGTTTTGAATAATAACAAGAAAATGTGGGAAGAATGCTTGCCTCATATTGAATTTGCTTATAATCGTTCATTGCATTCTACTACTAAGATGTGCCCTTTTGAAATTGTGTATGGTTTCCTACCTCGTGCACCTATTGATTTGTTGCCTATTCCATTTTCGGAAAAGGTTGATTTTGATGCTAAAGAACGTGCTGAATTGATTTTAAAAATGCATGAGTTAAATAAGGAAAGGATTGATGGTATGAATGCTAAATATAAACTTGCTGGAGATAAGGGTAGAAAACATGTTGTGCTTGCACCTGGAGATCTTGTTTGGTTACATTTGCGTAACATAGATTTCCTAATTTGCACAAATAAAAGCTAATGCCACGTGCTGATGGTCCTTTTAAGGTGTTAGAGAAAATAAATGATAATGGATATAAACTTGAGCTGCATGCAGATTTTGGGGTTAGTCCCACTTTTGACATTGCAGATTAGAAGCCTTATTTGGGTGAGGATGATGAACTTTCGTCGAGGACGACTTCATTTCAAGAAGGGGAGGATGATGAGGACATCAATACCATTGTTACACCCACAGCCACTGCTGCTATACATACTGGACCAACTACTAGAGCTCGCACATGCCAATTGAATTATCATGGCATAGCTTGGACAAGAAAGATGAACCTTGGAACAAGTTCAAGCATGGAGATGATGGCATGCGCAAGGGGATCCAGAACGGAGTTACAAGTGCTGATTTCAGGACTTTGAAGCCACCATAAGGACTGCATGAAGCCTTGGAAGAAATACACAAGATGCCACTTCATAAATTTTGTCCAAAGGCTATTTTAGGTGCTGCGTCACCTTATTATTGGGCCAGGCCCATGTATTTTTGAAATACTTAAGTATAGGCTGTTTTAGAGTCCGTATGTGTGGGGAAACAAGAGTTAGGGTTGGTTTCGGACCCCTCCTCCAAGGACCATGAAATCACCCCCCCCCTCTTCCTCCATATATACAGCCCTTAGGGTGTCGTTAAGACTTTGGGTTTTGTTTAGATTAAAAGTTCACCATAGTTGCAACTTCGCGTACTTCGTTTGTGTCCAACGACTAGACCAAGACGTCACAGAACCCCACCTTGATCAATAAAGCTTTCATCTTATATTCGCAATATCTAGATTGCAATCTCAGTTTCTTGCTTGTTCTTCGTTTGCTCGCAGGAAACAAACCCTCGTGGTCAGGTTGATCGTGCTCCGGTGTGGTCAATAACCCCTCGGAAGTTGGTTTAGCGATTGCTAAGGCGCGACGTCTCGCACGTTCGTAGTCGGATCGTCAAGGTCGACTCCCACTGAAACGATAGCCACCATCTCATCGAAACATCGGGACACCTTCGCCTCTATCACGTGTTCTTTGTGATTTTCGCAGGATCCGCTCCTTTCATGAAATATCAGGTGATTAAGGTCTCTACCCTACATTACTTGGTCAATAAAGCTTTCATCTTATATTCGAAATATCCAGATTGCAATCTCAGTTTCTTGCTTGTTCTTCATTTGCTCGTAGGAAACAGGCCCTCGTGGTCAGGTTGATCGTGCTCCAGCGTGGTCAATAACCCCTCGGAGTTGGTTTAGCGATTGCTAAGGCGCGACGTCCTCGCACGTTCGTAGTCGGATCGTCAAAGTCGACTTCCTCTAAAACGATAGCCACCAACTCATCGAAAGACGGGACACCTTTGCCCCTATCAGCCCGACAAGCAATCTATTCGCCACTGTCATTGACGTGATGGTTCTCAAAGATATTAGGAACACCTGTGGAATCATCTACATCAGGACCAGTGCAAGCATCATCTTGTTGTGCAACTTCATTAAATAAATTCCTCTACTCAAACCGTCGCAATACTCTCCAGTCATCGCTACGTGCATATGTGTCTTCCAAGAAAAATATATGTGTTGCTTGATTTGCCAAAATAAAAGGCTCGTCGGTCTGGTACACCGCCTTGACATTGATGGATTTGAAATAATCATCAGCTCTGGGTTTTGTGATCCTAGAAAACAAGTTATACCAACTATAGCACAACAGAACCGCACACCAATGAACCTCGAAACTGCAGATATACTGCAACTGAACAATGTCTGTTATGTTAGCATACATTTCAGTTTTCTCTACCCCGTACGTATCTACGCTCATGATGGCACTATTTTATGTCTTCCTGCCTTCGTCGCATGCAAGGGTGCACATCTCCAATAACGCAAGATTCATAATGCCTTACCCGAGTATCAGGACCCATTGTTAGTGTGTAAAGGGCATCATCAACTGCCTGCCCATCCTCCCGCATCTTCTTAACCTATGGTTAGAAAATAGACAAACTGATCATCTTATTTCCTCAATATATTTAAAAACTGCCAGTGCAATTCAAAAGCTTACATGGCTCTTGAACCATTTCACAAATCCTGCCTTAACCAGTTTGTTAATGTTTCTTGGATTTTGCGGCAGTAACTCCTTTTTGTAGATGCTGCACAACATAGTGATCGCGTCAAACATCTAAATATATAAGAATGTGCTGTAAGTTTAGTAGATTACGATGTATAAGCTGCAGTACATAGCACTTACACGATATAATGCAGAATCTTAGGGCAGTTATTCAACACATACCAAACCATTTTGTCCAAATCTTTAGGTTTGTCGCCTTGTCGACTCTTCCATGTAACTCAAACAGAGCAACCGAAAAACTGAGCTCGGGATTGTCTTCACTCACCTCTTTGCTAAGCTGATCAGTTGTTTCAATGTATTTTGAGTAGAATGTCAATGCTTATGTAGCAATGTAGGCATCTGCAATGGAACCCTTAGGTCTAGCTCTGTTCCTAACATAGCCCTTAAAAGTGCCTAGCCACCTTTCAATAGGGTACATCCAGCCATACTGTACTAGTGTCAGGACCCCGATCATAAGTCACACCAATCTAGCATGTAACACATCATATCAGTTTGCGGCCCCACGCACGGTATTCCCACGGGTGCCACCTTACCTGGCCCGGGACCGTTTGCGCCTTTTGGCTCACGTATATGATAGTGTCGCTAGCATCCATATGATAGAGAACACGGGCCGACATGACTAGTCGTAAACCCAAAGTGGCACTAACTTATAGGGACAGGCATAAATGACCCAGCAACGAACGTGTCGGTCATCAGCGAGTGAATCCGGGCTGTAGCAGCTGGGCTAAAAGGACTCCGGTAGTCACCGCGTGACATTTCCCCGAAGGAATAGAGACAGGAACGAAGAAGGACACATGCCAGCCAGCCTAAGTGTTCCAGAGCAGTAGCAAGCTACCATGGCTCAGTGGGAGCACTAGGAGACATTTCCCGGTAAGAGAGGCTACCAAGGATAAACAACTAGTGATGTAGGGGAGAACCCTAATCGCCCGATCTTTCACGAAAGGAGCGGAATCCCTCAATGAACACAAGGAGCACAAAGGGGAAAACGAGGGAAACATAAGGGAAATAGGAGAGGAACACTCAAACCAACAAGATAGTCACACACGTGCTAGATCCCCGAATACATAAAGTAAGATACATGATCCGCAATCAACTAGGGACGATACACGGTAACCGGTCTTTTTTGTTAGGAGGTCTTGATGTTCTTCCCTAAAGAGGGGTCTTGAATCCGCTTGGGGAATCTTCTCCGAGGAGGTGCGATCTCCGAGGAGAAGGTAACCAAGCGGATGAGCAAAGCTCTCACACAAACATGAGCTATCTCTTTGCTAACCCTAAAACGTAGGTAGGAGAAGAGTATTTATAGTCTAGGTGACGAAAGGGTACACGGGCCTCGGCCCAAGTCGCTGCGCACAGGCAGGGACGGAAGTTCCGGGCACTAGAGGTTCCAGGGAGGGTTCGGCCTGATGCGGAGCATCCTACAATCATCCCCATGTACACTCGAGCATACACCATTGGACACAAGGTGAACTCGCTCCTTTCCGAATCTTCCCTTTCCACATGTAAGTCATGGATGCTACTTCAAGCGCGGACCTTGTGCATACCCAGGTACACCCGAGGATACCATGGAGAACCCAAGGACCAAGGCCAAGCGTGCGCGGAACTGACGACGGAAGAAGACGGAGACAGCTCCAGGACCCAGACATCCGGCCCCAGGCCCGGACATCCGGCCGCTGGAGACAACCACTACAGCAACAGCCACCTAGCCGCCAAGTGTTACAGGCCCCGGACATCCGGCGTCAACCCCGGACATCCGGCGCCTCACCAAGTCCCGGACATCCGGCCTCACCCCCAGAAATCCGGCACCCTCCAAACAGAGAGCAACAAAGTCAGCTCCTCCTGCCCGGACATCCGGCCTGCCATCCCGGACATCTGGCTCTCCGGCTCTCCGTGAAGCCGCGGACATCCGACCCGTCGCCCGGACGTCCTGCCTCCCCTGCCTGCGTGCAGTGCATCTGGGCAAAGGCCCATGTACCCTTTCACCCCTTAGACTATATATACTCCCCCTCCACCTACGTTTTAGGGTCAGCGTTGTGATAGCTCATTTGATAGATAGAGCTTCGCTCATCCATATCGGATCTACTCCACGAGAGAGAACGCGGCCCCTCTACGGAGAAGATCCACCTTGGATTCAAGACCCCTCACAGGAAGATCCCCTTGTGGATTCAAGACCTCCTCACGGAGAAGAACCAGTTACCTCTTATATCGTCCGTTGTTGACTTTGGATCTTGTATCCCCCTTTGTGTTCATGGATCTAGCGCATGTGTGATCATTCTTGTTGGTTTGAGTGTTCTCTCGTGTTTCCCCTCGGGATTCCCCTCGTTTTCCCCCTCGTGTTCTTCATGTTCATCGTGGGATTCACTCCTTTCATGAAAGATCGGGCCACTAGGGTTCTACCCTACATCATCTTGGTATCTAGAGCCATGTTGATCACGATTTCGAAGCCTCCCCTCGTAGTTTTCTAGCCTAATTTTGTTGTGTTCTTCCCCAATTTCGAAAATCCCCACCAAAACTAGTCCCCAATTTTTTTTTGATTTGTTGGTTTGACGAAGTTTTGTTGATTTTGATCCATGGATTTTCTTGGTTTCGAGTGGATCTAGCATATCCCCAATTTTCCCCACTTTCCATCCATGAAATCCCATCAATTTTGCCCCCAAATTCATCTATTTCCGCCCCAATCGAGTTTTGATGTCCCAAACAAGATCTGTAATCATCGGCCCGGACATCCGGGCCCCAAGCCGGACATCCGGCTCCTGGAGCATAAAACCCGCACGGTTCTGGACATCAGCCCACGGATATCCGGCCCCACCCCCGGATGTCCGGCCCCTGTACATTTCAGCTTTCCCGTTTCACCGTTTTGTCCATAACTAATTCATCTGGAGTCCGATTTTCGCGTTCTTTAGCTCGTTGAAAAGCTATTGACATCCCCCTTCCAACAAAAATACTACCAACACCATTTGACTCCATCAAATTTTGGAACTTTGGCATCTTTGCCTGGGGTTTCCACCACAACCTCCGCATAACCACTACCGACTTCCGCAACCTAACCAATTTTGTTCCCCATCGCATTAGTGGTTGCTTGAGGAGTGATTTGAGTCTATTAAGGTGTCTAGGCTACTTAGGGACAGTTTCTTCTTCACCAACCACCACCACCACTGCCGCATAGGCTTGACCACCATACACTTCCACCATCCCAACTTAACCCAATTTTGTCTGTGTTGTGAGTTGTGTCTCCTAAGGTGTTTCGGCTACTTAGGGACCATGCTTCCAACTCCGACACCGTGTATAGTCCACCACCTGACTCTCGACTTCCGCATTGCGTACTCCACAACCCATCACTGCCATTTCCGTAATCCCATTGAGCTTCCGCAACTACCACCGCATTCTCGCTACCACCATTTGACATTTGAGATTTTGAGTTCGCGGTTTTTCCGTTTCCTAAGGTGTTTCAGCTACTTAGGGATGAGTCTCCATCATCTTGGTATCTCCATCAAGATCACCGCCACTCATCATCGCCAAGGACGGTAACCTCCATATCATCTTGGTATCATGGTATCCCTCCATTGTATATTCCCTTGCCATTGCATTGATAACCCCTAGCCCATTTTACGTTACTTGCCTATCGAGACTAGCCATTTGAGTATTGCCGGCAACGTTACTTGTGCACATTAGTGATCTAAACCATACATTGCATACATACCATATCATATCGGTATCATATCATCCCTTGTGCCTCAAGTTTGTTCCCGCATATACACAATAGCTATCTTGGTTTGTGCATTTCGCAACGTGGCCATACAAAAAAAAAGAATAAAGCTTTTAAGCAAAAGATAAAGAGCAAAGAAGCTTGTAAGCAAGTGCCATAGCATCATACCCCATCACATGAGATTGTCATATCCGATCATCTCGGATCATACCACCGGAACATCATACATATATAGCATACTTGGGATACAAAGTTAATACATTTTGCATCTCATAGGTTGTGCACAAGTGTCGTATCCGCCTATAGAGCAATCATGCTAGAGTCTCTCTTGAGTTGTGCAACACGAGCGTTTTTCGTGGATTCCACATTTTGTGCTCATCCTTGGTTGCACGACCCCATTTATCTATCCGTGTGTGTGTTTCGGTGTGCCACCCATATTTCTATTGGTCTACTTGTTACACTTGCGAATTTGTGAATCTCTTTCAACATTATTGACTCTTGCTAACATTTTGCATCAAATTTTTGTGCCACTATCCTCACCGAGCTCCACCATAAGCCGTATTTGTGTAGGTGTGAGAAACCGACAAGAATTGGTACCAATTGTGCTATTTCCTTGTCCACATTGGAGTGATCATTGATCCACTTTCAACTTCGGTCAAGGTACATTTGGTATTCTTTCTTCACTTTCTACCACTCACATTTTTCTCTTAGAGTGATGGATAGGCCAGGCATTTCATCTCCGGTCTTCCACAACAACGATAGCATGAACAACTACATCACCAAAGTGTCAATCTTCGATCTACAACGACAAACGCAAGGTGCACAATGAAGATTGTGAGAGCGCTTCGAGAACCTCTCCATCAACATTCGCCACTCCGAAGCGAGGAAAAGGGACTACATCGACAACAAGCTTTCCGCACAAAAGAAGGAGCAAGATGAAAGGATGGAGGAGATTCGGGCCTTGATCAAGTCTACTTCCCCTTTGTCATCTTCAAGGCGGCGACGAGCACATCGATCCTCTTTGGAGCGCCCAAGTGATACAAGCGCAAGTCGTCCACGTCTTCATCTTCATGGCGACCACCATCACATTCGTGATCAACCTCGTCCTGAAGGGAAAGTCACCTCCAAGAAACATGTGCACAATGACGACGAACGACATCTACTACGAGCTCAAGTGCGACAACGCCAACATCATCATGACGATGCTCACCAAGCGCAAATGCACAAGTCCCAACAAGCCCTACTTCACGCCAAGTCCAAACTTCATGAGCACAAGAGAATACCGTGAGACGAGCACCACCAAGATGGCGCTACGGCTACTACCACCACCACTTTGGCATCTTCGCCAAGTGCTACCAAGGCATCTTCGCCTTTGGACGTACGACATTTTCGCCTACTTCCCATGAGCTCGCCTACATCGACGTCATCAAGTACAAGGCGACCACCTACGAGCGAGGGCAACACTTCCATCTTCGGAAGCCCCTCAAGGAAAATGGCCGAGCATGGGAAATTCCCTTCGGTCATAGAGACGAGCTACGAGGTGCCACATCATATGGCCCTCCAATAACAAGGCGGTCACAAGAAGGTCGGTCTAGGGCCATCCCCTTCGACCACGGCGACGAGCATGAACCTCTTCAACAACATGAAGACGGCGCCCATATTGGACTCATACTCCGAGTCAAGCTATGAGACCGCACATAAGACCTTATCTTTGGTCTTAGAGGAGAGTAATGATGTGACATCTTCGGCCTTCATCCACAGCTACGACCACGACATGATTGAGCATGGAGACATTTGCACCTACATCTCTCCGACACCCACATATGAAGAGATGCCCCAATTCCCATGTGAGGAGAGCCACCACCACATGATTGACATGAGTGACTCCACCATATGTGACATTGAGTGCATTTCCTATGAGAGGATGAGCGTGACCACCACTAGCCCCACACTTGAGAGCATGCCACACATCCTTTGTGAGGTTGAGCGCCATTTGAGTGACTCCACCAACCATATGAGTGAGAGCATCCAAGAGGGAGGGAGTGAGCCACAACACTTAGTGAGTGAGGTAGTTGAGACGACATGTGAGGCCACTTTGATTTCTAACGACCTAATCTCTACTCCGAGTGTGTTTTCTTCTTTGGTGCTAGGTCTCCTACATGACGACACGCCTATCCTCGATGAGTCCATACCTCCAATGGAGACGACGATGGCCATGGTGGAAGAAGATGCACACCCCACATGGTTCCATCAAGATGAAGATGACCAAGACTTGGTCTTCAACACCTCACCTACAACACATGAGCGATGCTCCAAAGGTAAGATAGGTGATGGTGCTTCTCTTGTCCCACTAGTGGACTATTTTATGAATGATTTCTTGCATGATGTTGACACACCTATACCCATGCTTCATGCTAGTGCGACTTCTTCATGTCATGACTTACCTATTTATGATGAATATGATGACGAGCATGTCGAGTTGCCTAGTTGTGATGCTATGCTCCATAGGATATCATGTGAAAATCCTTTTGGTCACATCATGTTTGACAATCCATTAACCTTGTCATATGCTGTGAGTTAGATCTCCCATATTGCATCTTTTCAATCTCAACATAGTAACTATGCATGCCCCATTAAAATCAATCCCATTTGCACTTATGGCATAGATGACGAGATGATGGTCATTGGCTTTTGTTTCTCTTGCGATGATATTGCTATGCTTCCTTTACATGATTTGCGAAGTTCATCTACTATGCCATGGCATGATCACATTGTTCCAAATATGCATTGTTTGGGATGTTGTCAATCTTCTCCGTGTTATGTTTCCATTAATGCACATGAGGAGACCCCCATAGTTTCCTCATACATATTAGGAGATTTTGATGCATTCCATACTTTGCAAGATTGTAACATCCCAAAATTCTAAATTCTGGAATGTTATAATAAATAGATAGATTTGATGGATTGTTTGATTGATTGTCTGAAATGAGTGAATTTGAAACTTTTTGAAAGTTAAATGAGAGGGAATAAAAGGACTTTCCCAAACTTTCATATTTGCTTTCTGATCTCCGTGGATTCAAATTCTTTCAAATACAAAACCCTTTAGCGAAGATGATATGACTTCTTCCATTTAAAATAAATGAAAAGGGTTTTGAAAAGATTTGAATTTCATTTGGAAATATTTTTACTTCAGAAACTTCAAGCAAATCAATGATTTTCATGAGAGAAGATAAAATGACTTCTTCAAATTATATGAAATATGAGTTGGGAGTTTAAAAGGATCAAAATTAAAAATCCTTTTGAAAATATTTTCAATTTGGAGTTATTTGGGTTTTATTCAAATTATTTTTCTTCAAAAATAAAATATACGGAAAATAGGGTAACATGATTCCCTATAATAGAAAATTGGAGAAAAATTAATTTGAAATCATTTTGGTATTTTTAAAATGATTTCATTGGATTTTATTTGACCAGTAGTACTCTTTGAATTATCTGAATTTGTGTGAATTTTATTTAATGCTAGAAAAATGTTCATGTCGTAGAAAATCTTTTTCTAAAAATTTTGATATATTATATGCCTATATAATATTTTTATTTATTTTGCTTTTATTATTTTTATTTGTCTGGAAATGTTTTTTTTAAACCCTCGGTCGCCAAACTGGGCCGGCCCAGCCAACCGGCCAGGCCAAGGCCAGCCCGACGCCCGCGCTCGTCCCCGAGCTCCGCTCGGAGACCGCTGCCGCCATGACAGCGCTGCCGCCGATGTGTCCGTCGCGGACACCGCGCCCCGCCACCTTTGCCCTTGCCCCTCCTCCACGCCTCCCGAGGCCGCCCTCCCCCTATAAACCTCGCCGCCCCTCGCCCCCTCTCTCTCCTCCCCGATCTCGCATCGCCGCTGCCGCGGCCAGATCCGCCGCTGCCGCCGAACGCCGCCACCGCGCCGCGCCCCGCCTGCTCGCCTCGCTGCCGCTGCAGTCCCGCGCCGCATCCGCCGTCGCCTGCTGCCGCGCCGGAGCCGCCGTCTCGCCGCGCCGCCCGCCGGAGTTAACCGCCGCCGCCGGCGGACTTTTTCCTCGAACCGGTATAAACCGAGTTATCCTACCCCAGTTTTTTCTTCAGTTAATTATATATATATATCGGTTTTTCTTTTAGAATGGTTTATATATATTAGGTTAGTTATTTTGCAAGCGTTCGTTAGCTGTAGTTCGACAGCGAACGATTTTCGTTCGTTAGCAATCGGTAACGAACGTTCACTATTTAGTTTTTTTTCTTTTATTTCTTTAGTTTTCTGTCCAGGGACCTATTTGTAGTAGTTTCTTTTACAGATTAGTCCCTGTACTTCAAACGACCACATCTTTTCGCTCGTTTGTCCAAATCCAACGAAACCAATGCTCACATCTTCGTTATGGTCTCCTCTATCCAGTAAAACAACTTAAACATGTTTTTGAAATTTTAAATTTTGAATAAGATCAGATTTGAATTCAAATTTCGTTTGATCATAACTTGAGTTTCGTAACTCTGTTTTAGTTGATTTTTTTTTGCAAATCGAAGCTCTTGACCTAAACCTTCTGATAAAGCCAAATTTTTATAATTTTGGTACTGTTAGAAATTGTTTTATGTTGCAAGAGTTATTTGCTTGGTTTTGGTGTTTTCCGAATCGTCTTCTTCGTTCTTTCTGATCTGCTGAGTGATTGCTTATGTGTGGTTCTATTGCTTGCTTACGATAGATTGACCGGAGTGTGACGGGTAGAACTATAAAGAGTTTTGAGTGTGAATCATCTTCATCAACATTGCAGGGAAGTTCACACTTTGATCATATCCCTTTCATACCCAGTTTTTATGCATTAGTTTCACCCTCAAACATTGCATGAGTAGGATTGATAACATGTGGGTATTGGGAAGTAGTTCATGAGGTAGGAACATATTGCCCTGCATTCACACCTTGGGAGTTACTATTATGTTATGCTTATATTGCCATGCTATGCTCGTAGACGTGGATTGGGTTTGAGAGTATTTCATGACAGATGTGAGATATTTAATTAATGGTTTACTTAAGGTGGCAACTTTAGCACACATCTGGGTGGATTAAGCCACCTGGGTATTCCAGCGATTGCCTGTCTAGGCCCCTGGCTATTCCAGGATTGCCTGTTTTTTTATGGACCGCCACCCAGGCTCAGAGGGATCATGAGATTATTCATAGTAGAAACTTCTGTGTGCAGCCACAAGCTACTATGGGCTCTAGCATAGTTGATTAAGTTGTGCGAACTCTTACAGTGGTAGACTAGCAGATGTAGGGGAAAGTAGGTGTAACGGTCTACCCGATCGTAAGGTGCTAGCGCTTCTGAAATACTATGTCTCGGTCATCCGTTTCTCAAACACCATGTAGTGCAAGAAAACAAACGGAGGCGATCGAGTCTTGTGGGGAAAAGTGCACAAACATCTGCAGAGTGTATAAACTAATCATGATTAGCCGTGTCCCCGGTTATGGATGTTTTGAGTATCTAGTACTTGGATTATCATGTGAATCTCATCATGTTACTTTAAATTAATTTTGTTGGGTTTAATGATGTTACTTAATTGGGATTGAGAATGTTGTCAACCATTCTCAATGTGTTAACAACCACCATGATAGTTAAATAAAATTTATTCCTTTGTAGCAGGGAAAAATTGGCTTTTCGCAAAAACCTTATAACCATAGAGCTTTTCCACCATCCAAATATGCATGTAGTGATAGCCATTATTCAGCATTCTCTATGGTGTGAATTTGCCAGTACATTCAATGTACTGACCCTCTGTGGCTGCAACGTCTCATGTTGTAGGATTTCTTATGATGAGTAAGTGATACGTTAGGGTTATGATTTGTACACTCAACTTTGCCGTTGGTGTTGATCGGAATCCACAACCTTGTTACTTACGCTATTTGGATTGATGTAATAGTATTTGCGTTACTTTTACATGTGATTTACCTCTGTTATAAATCCTCGAGTACTCTGTGTGTCAACATACCGATCCAGGGATGACACTTAAGCACAGAGACTTGATCCATTCGGGTCGGGTCGCTACAAGATGGTATCAGAGCACATGTTGACTGTAGGACGTGACCCTAGAAACTGGCAAGCCAATAGCAAATATTTTTCTCTACAACTTTCCCTTTCAAAAAGATCTTTTACCTCTCTTCTCTTCTGACCTTATTCAAAAATTCCCTTTTAGTGAGACCATATCCCCTTTCCCTTTGGATCACTCGAAGATTCGACGGATGAGACCACTCCAAGAAGTACAAGATATCGGACAACCGAGACCATTCGGAATGAAGAGGATTTTACCATACATTATGATAATGGAAACTACAAACTGTTGAAGACTCTGAAGATTAGGAGAATTGGAGGCTCCGAAGAATTTCCAGATTTGTGTGACCTAGGAAGGCTACCCTTATGGAACTTGGCAGACTATGGAACTTGTCAATACCCAAGATCAAGGTGTATCGGAGAAAGACCGGAGCATGGAGAGTTAAAAACTTAAAGTTGTGTCAAGGAAAACCCTGAGGCAGGAGATATCAACTATGGAAGATAGCTCCTAGCAATATCAAGGGCAGAAACACGGTTATCCGTGATGTCATCGCCCACTGATGCTATTGTCACCGTGCTGAGTTAAGGATGCATTTCTTTAAAATGGATTTGATGGAAGAAGGCCAATGGAGCACCTATCAGTAAGATGAAGTTTTAACCTTAGCCGGTGTATCACCAGGATCTGGAGTAGTACATCAAGAAGTTTAAGGTGGAGCTCCATGAAGCCGTATTAGACAAGGAAGCATTTTGTGAAGAAATCAGGAACCAAAAGCTGAAAATAGCCAAGCTGGAGGAGCTACAACCTCGAGATACTGGAGATTTGTCAGGAACTGAAGGACAGTATGACCATGGCTCATGCCAAGGATGTTGAAACCCAGAAGTTTGGAATGCAACTCCAGAATATTCAAGGATGTCACCAGAGACTTTGCTACAGCAGAGATGAGCTGGCAAAAGAACTTGAGAAAGACAAGCATGATCGAAAGAAGCCATCGAAGATAGGAACAAGACTTGAAGAGTTTGGCGACGTTGACCTTTAGAAGACCAAACCCCTGTTATATACCTACGTTAGATGCGACGATTGTTAGCTGTCATTTGTTTGATGTTTTCGACAACCACAATGAAATCCGTCTTTTCAAAACTGTTGTTGCATTGTGTGTATCCCTCTCTACCTATCTTATCTCACCCCAAACCCATGGACCCAATAGAGGATGAATGGAGATGAGCTTGTACTTTCTGGACCGATGAGTCAGTTGGAGACAGACCGGTGGATTCAGAACATGGAGAATCACATGAAGAATAACCCTATAGTCGGAAATGATATGACCCAGCATGCTCTTTAGTGCTTTGAAAGAGGTGCTGCTACTTGGTGGAGGATATACCAAACCATCAATGGATGGCAAGGAGTAACCACTTGGAAATAATTTAAGTTGACTTTGCCAAAGTCTTGGCTTGTGTCCTAGAAGTTGAAGCCCTATGAAAATGATATGAAGAAGCATTGTGCATGCAAGCTTTGTGGAGAAATAGGACACAACCATAAAGAACACAAGGATGAATGCTCTAATTGTGAAGGAAGTCACCCAGTTGAAGAATGCCCAACTAGGCAGATTACTTGTTTCTTGTGTGAAGGGACTACCCACTATCCTGCTCAGTGTCACATTTACCCCATGGTACAACGAACCATCCAACAGAAGAATGAAGTAATGAAAGGAGCCTTCATGGAAACTTTAGAAGAAACTGTGATGAAGGAAGAGGTGGAGGACACATCTAAAGAAGACCCGAGTAAACCCTGCACTAAGTCTTGCTATTCATATGGAGAAGAAGGACACATCTCCCAAAATTGTTTAAATGGGGATCTAGTAGAATTCCCGACAGAGGAAGTAGAATATGACCCATAGAAAATAGAAGCCCTGATTGGAATGGAAATGTCCAGGAAGAGAAACCGATTGGAGCCCAGGAGGGACCTGAGTCATATCACCTGTTACAGGTGCAAGGAGTCCGGACACTACCTCAACAGTTGCCCAAAAAGGAAACCTCGATACTTGTCAGAAGTAATATGTTCTAGTTGTAATGGAGCAGGGCACTTTGCTAGAGAATGCCCCAAGGAGAAGGAAACTTGTGCTAGATAGTTGAGTTTGCAACAAAGGAAATGGAGTAGTAGAAGTGAGAACATTTTCTTTTATTGAGGTGTTGAGTTGAGACATGTAATGGAAAGGCGAGAGATTGTAATCACTTGAGAAAGAATAAAGCTAGCATCGTTGGTACTGATATGGATTTTATGAATTGTTACTCTATGAAGAAGAATGTTGGCCATTTTGAGGATGTGAGAAATATGGTCTATGGAAGATCGATGCATTTTAAGGGTGGTAGTACCCTGTAAGAACCCTTGACCCCTGGAAAAGATAATGATACTCCACTGAGTGGATTTCGGATAAAATGGATACGAGTTTTGTCTCGATATATGTGATGCCCCAAGAGTATGTGGGATGAAGTTGGAGACCATCAGTTGTTTGGACCAAATGTGATCAAGGAGTCATAAGAGAATGTTAAGTTTATTCGAGATAGACTGAAGGTAGCTCCGTCCAGGCAGAAGAGTTATGTAGACTCAAAAACTCAAGGAGGTAGTCTCTGAAATTGGAGATAGAACACGTCTTCGTGTGCCCCCTCTGCGAGGAGTTAAACGAATTGGAGTTAAGGGAAAGTTAGCCCCGAGATTTGTAGGACCATACCGAGTTTTGGAGCGTATGGGATAAGTGGCCAACAAGTTGGAGTCACCCGAAGGACTGTCAGGAGGTCATGATGTGTTTCACGTTTCCCAGTTGAAGAAGTGTCATGCAGAGATGGCCAATATTCCCCTGTAAGGACGCTTGACCCTGGAAAGGATAATGATGTCCCACGATGTAGAATATGGACTTCATAAGTATAAGTTTTTATCTTGGTATGAGGGATATCCCACGAGGATGAAGAGATGAATTACTATTGGATATAAAGGAGGTATGATGTTGGTATTATGGATCAATGGAAACACCATGATGAATCTGAGTAATCATGTCCTAGTTTGGTGCCAATAGAAGGAAGGGAAACAGTACAATAGGAAGGATTTAAGAATGCCTGGAAGTTGGAAGTTGGAATAATGATCAGTTGCCCGATGATAAATTCAGGGACTACAAGTGATGACGTGGGCTATCACCCACAGGCCCAGGACCTGCCAAGAAGCAAGCACATTCTTGCTGAAGGAAAAAAACCTGGAAGAAGTTTTGATTTTATCGATAGACGATCTTATAGGAGTAACGAAAAACCTGAGAGTTGTGAAGGAACGATAGATGTTTGTTTGGCTTGCAGAATCAATGGATTTATCCGAACCTTGGATCGTCGACTAGAAAAATTCTGCAATGCTTGTGAGGATGACCGAGTGTTAGAATGCGAGACTCGCTAAACTGTATACAAGGTAATGATTTGGGTGCAGGATGGATTGATCACCATACCGACTTACTCTTATTGTTCGCCTTGCTATATGAGATGGTAAATCTGAGTGACTTACCTATAGTAGAGCGCTGACGATCAAAACCTTGCTTAAAACTTAGAATGGTATAAGTATTTTCCCTTGTACAAGGCAGCTTTTGCCAACCGTAGGTTATACGGTGAGGATCAACCCAGACCCATTTCCTGCCGGAGAAACCATAAATTGTTGACCACCATGAGATATCGATAGTTGTTTAGTATTGGCACCAGACCCGTCAGCTAAGAGGACCCAGTCTCGGGATAACCTTACCAAGATGAAAGGACAGAAGTATGGAGGAAAACGTTATGCCACTACCGGAAGAGCCAGAGAAGGAATTATACTGAATATCTGAGAAACCGGCCCCGTCAAGAATAAGGATTGAGTATATGAGTATTGATGGGACCGTGACAATGTTTCTAAGGGTGGTAGCACCCAGACCCCCTCCTGCGACAATTGATGGATTTTGAGGAGACCCTCAAACCCAAACCTTTTTCTTGCTAGCCTCTCTGAATCTCGAGGACGAGATTCATTTTAAGGGTGGTAGGTTTGTAACATCCCAAAATTCTAAATTTTGGAATGTTATAATAAATAGATAGATTTGATGGATTGTTTGATTGATTGTCTGAAAGTGAGTGAATTCGAAACTTTTTGAAAGTTAAATGAGAGGGAATAAAAGGACTTTCCCAAACATTCATATTTGCTTTCTGATCTCCATGGATTCAAATTCTTTCAAATACAAAACCCTTAAGCGAAGATGATATGACTTCTTCCATTTAAAATAAATGAAAAGGGTTTTGAAAAGATTTGAATTTCATTTGGAAATATTTTTACTTCAGAAACTTCAAGCAACTCAATGATTTTCATGAGAGAGCCGCGACCCCTCTACGGAGAAGATCCACCTTGGATTCAAGACCCCTCACGGGAAGATCCCCTTGTGGATTCAAGACCTCCTCATGGAGAAGAACCGGTTACCTCTTGTATCGTTCGTTGTTGACTTTGGATCTTGTATCTCCCTTTGTGTTCATGGATCTAGCGCATGTGTGATCATTCTTGTTAGTTTGAGTGTTCTCTCATGTTTCCCAACGTGATTCCCCTCATTTTCCCCCTCATGTTCTTCGTGTTCATCGTGGGATTCGCTCCTTTCGTGAAAGATCGGGCCACTAGGGTTCTACCCTACATCATGGCCTAACCCGAGAGTTGGCGCGGGTGGAGCTAGGTTGGCATCCGGCGGCCGGAAGGTCCGGGCTGGTCGGAGGTTCTGGGTGCCCGAAGGTCCGGGATGGGTTCCGAGCTAACCAGAGAGTTGGCACGCCTGATCTGGTCGAAAACATCGGAGGCCGAAAGCTCCGGGTCGGCCGAAGGGTCCGGGGGCCGAAAGTTCCGGCCTCTGGCCGGAGGTTCCGGGCGGTCCAGAGTGTTAACGCCTATCTCTTCTTCTACAACCCTCGGCTCCGTGTCTTGATCGTTGTACCTGATCACACATAGCATCTCGGACTTAGGCAGTAGCCATGTCTCACTTGAAGAGGAGGGAAACTCAAGTAGGAGTGATGTCACCTCGGATTGAATAGCACGCGCCCTAGCTCTTGTCATGGGCCCACATGGAGCTTGGATAGTTGATGTGGTGTCCATGGGGATGATCGTGGGATGCTCCGCATCATCTCCCCTCCCTTGGGGAAGATCCGTCCTTGGATTGAATTCTTCATCACCATGGAAGGGAGAGAGATCTTTGATGTTGAAGATGTCACTCAAGTTGTACTTGTTGCATGGGAGGTCGATCTTGTAAGCGTTGTCGTTGTAGCGTGCGACCACCTTGAAGGGTCCATCCGCTCGTGGTCGA